>NW_028262358.1:20081036-20233353 GCF_047370975.1 Nipponia nippon
AAGGGGGACTCTGAGCTGCCGCCCGCCCGGCAGCACCCCCGACCCCAGAGAGACGCCAGGCTTTGGCTCAGGCCTCTGAAGGTAGATGATACAAACGCTTGTTTCAGCTGTGGGCTGAGCTGTGGGAGCGAGTAGCGAACCCTAATCCCGCATCTGGCCTTGAGCACGGGGTAGCAGAAGGCTCCGTGTAGGCGTGTTTGACAGAAAAGAGTAAAATGACCACAGTTGGCTTATTCTGGTCTCTGTAAATTATGTCTTAATGTACCATAGCGTTTGCCGAGTGTGTATAATAAAGCCTCCACGTTTTTGCTGTACAGCGTTCGGATTTGAAAATGCAATAGCTTTTTTAGAAACAGGAGAAATCGGTAACTAAATCAATTTCTGGGAATTTCTTTTTTTTTTAAATAAAATGTTCATTGACTAAAGGTTTTTGTAAATTAATGTATTAATTCTTGAAACAATTGAAGTGTTCATTTAAATATTTGTATTGACAGATATGCTATGAAAATATAGGAAATGTTCCTCAATCCAAAGTTGTTGTTTTTTAATTTGGCATTGCTACCTCATATGTAGGTTTTTGCCTTTTGTACTGTTGCAGATAGAGAAAATAGCTATTTTTTTGCTACTGCTATTTAAAACAACATTTTTTTACATGAGCCTGTGGTTAAACTCGACCACTTTCTAATATATTTTTGTATATATTTGACTTTTTAACTAATGTATGTGTTCTAGTCACTAGTTGTGTTCTTTGTCTAACTGGCTGTAAATCAGAAGCCCTTGCAGTCTTTACTTCGTAAGTAGAATAATTTTATATTTTACTGAAATAATCTTGCATTAATTAACTAGCTTTTATGCTGTCGTCACAACTGAGAGCTTTTCACGTACTTGATACGTGAGGTTCATAGCACAAATTGTCCAGAAAAGCTTATTAGAATCTTAAATGTAGTGCAGGTACCTCTACACGCGCTTGCAGGAGGGTTCCTAATGCATCGGGATGTTGCTATTATTCATCAGTGAGTTTCAGTTCATTTAAAATGATGTAATTGAAATCTAGCACGTGATTTTTTTTTTTTTTTTTAAATAAAAGAACGCTCTATTTTGTACACAGGCATTTTTTAAAGATAATTGTACATGTGAAGTGTATATAATGTAGCTTTGATTGTGACAGTCTCCTCTGAAAATCCCTGTGTTGGTGTTGTAAAGAAAATGTTTCAAGACAAGTACTTCTGATTCCTGGGAGAAAGCAGCAGTGCCTGTAGCACCGCTGAAGAGCGTTTACTCCCGTGAAGCAGCAGATTAAACTGGGATTTTTCAATGGTTGCTCAATGGATTAATGAGAAATGGAGCAATCGTTTACCCGCACCAGTTTGGGGCTGGTGTTTTTAAAGTGGGGGGTGGGGTGGGTGTTGAACAACTCAGCCTGTGAAGGAGGAGAGGCTACCGCCATCCCAGTTTTATCTGTTGCCACGCAAGGTTGTTAAAATGGAATTCGGAGCCCTTGTCTTCTGGAAACAGATCTTGACCGATGGTAACTTCAGTTTATTGACATGCCGAGTTCTATGTGAATTTGATTTTGAAGTAATTGTTTTTAATACAAACAAGCCTATAAACTAAAATAAAGCTTTTGCTTAAAATTAAGTAGTGAATTTTTCTTATTTTTCTTTTTCCCAATTCATGGTGGTGTCTGAAAAAAATGTGACATTGGTTTATCTTATGAAGTAAAGATGCAAGTTTGCTGAAGTTCCTTTTGTAGCTGTGGTGGTGGGCCGAGTGTCACAAGCTCGTGTGTGGTGCCTCTCTCAGCCCGACTGGGAATGTTAAGGAAAGGAGGTCTCCATGTAGAAGGAGAGCTCCGGTTCTCCCCTTTCTTCTGCTTCTCTTGGTGCAAAAGCTCACGGACCCACCGTCAGCCTGAGAGCGCCTTTGCTCGGTGAATCGGCTCTGTCTGTGTCGGCCGCTTTGCTCGTCTGCCTGGGCTGAAGACAGTCGAAACGCTGAGAAGGAGGTGGCATGGGCAGGAAGAGCAGGCTCGAAAACCGCAGCGGATAGCAATTTCAGGCGTTACTAGGTGAGGAAAAAGTGATTTCCTTTACTGGAAAAGATGATGGCTTCAGAGAAATGAAATAGTCGTCATTAAACGCGCCTGAGAAGTGTCAGTCAGGGAGCTGGCACAGCGGGGCGCCTGCCGCTGTGACGCTGCCTTTCTCCTTGCGGGGCGGTAGGTGGACAGCTGCGAGGGAGCGAACTGGGGGTGACAGGGCCCTGGGTGACGTGGGCGAGGCTAATGCATCCCCTCTTTGGGCCTCTGTTCTGTTAATCCAAAAATAAAATTAACTTTAACTGTAAAAAAGAGAGAATGAACACTTGTTTTGCCTGTATGAAGTGGTATTTTTCCCCACGGCTTCTATTAGGAGTCAGAACCAAACGCCAATTTCATGTCGTCGTGGGACAGAGCCGAAGGCGTGCTGCACAGGAAATAAATGTTGGGTAACGTGACCTAATGTGAACAAGACTCTAACGGAAATACGATACGTGACTAAAGGACAGAAATGGTGATTTTGACTGCAGAAGGTTACTTACCACAGGTAATAAAAATGTTGGCTTAAGTTACACTTAGAGTAGCTCATGAAAACCTCAGCAGAAGCGTAGTTCCTGCTTCTTGCGGAGTGAAAGCTCTTGCGGGGAGTGGGTGTAAAACCTCTCCGGCGCCTGGATGGAGAACATCTTGCGCTGTCTGTATAGAACCAAAAACTCCAACGCTCTTTTCTAGTGGGGAAGTTCCCTAAAATTAGAAGGAAACGCTTTGATAGTGCTTTTACGTTTTTAATATTTCAGAAAAGCTAAGCACTGGATTTTTTTTTTCTTTTTTTTTTAAAAACATCAGCTCTACCTTTTTGTATATAAAAATGTAAGCGATAACAACGTTATGGAGCACCATCAGAAAAGTATTTTGTGCCCCATCATGGGAGGGGGGAAACGTTTTGAAGAAAAGACTGAAGTTGCCAAACTGGATGGGCACTCCTGCTGCTTTGCGTGTGCGTGGTTGTCATGTTCACATCATGTCAGCGTGCCATCCATCTTCCTCCTCAGAAGATGACTCTCCAGTGCCGCAGGAGCCAAGCGTTTCAAGTCATTTTCCTCGCGTACCTTGATGTAGTTGTTCTCCTGCCATCCGAACAGGGACAGGAGATGACGCCATCCATCTGCAGTCGCAGGCAGGTGGGCTACAGCAAAACCTTGTATGTCTTTTCCAGTGTTGCATGTCAAATCACCTATGTTTGGTGGAGCGGGGTCTTTACTGGTTGCTTGTTACTTCACGCTGTCGGCTCCGTGTGTTCGCGTTAATGAAGAGCATGCCCGACTGTTGGAAGATAACATGTTTTCAGTGCAACCGTTTGCTTCTCTGCTTGCCCTCTGCATAAAGGAGTGTACGAGGGTCATGGTTCAGCACGTCACCGATCTTCAGTTCCCTCCTCAGCCCCGGCTGAAGAAAGGAGAGCTGAACGTGCAGCAGTAACGCCTTACAGAACAGCTGTTGGATCATAAGCTCATCCTGGGGACCTCTGTGAAGTGCAACTGGAGATGACTTGCAGTTGAAAATGGGGAATTTCGAGCCAGTAATATTGCCCTTGTCAAATACTTCTTGTGGAAGATGCAGATGCCAAGAGAACTTCAGTTGGTCCATGCAACAGCCGTGAGAAATGCCTTCGCGGATGTTCAGGAGAAATATTTCACAGCAATCCCAAGGGTGAGAAACACGACTGATCACATATTCATCAGTGGAAACACACTCCGGCGTTTGAACCGACAGATGTACGCTGCCTTGTTCACACTACGCAACCAAGTATGGATGTGTCTCGAGATCCCCGAGAGGAGCTGTGTACGCAGGAGCTTGTCCATTCTTCCCAGGACTCTTCCGGACGGTGCTTGGAGCTGTGTATTGTGAGGTTTAGTCACCCTGACTAAGGACCTTCTTGCTCTTGTATTTCAAACTGCAGAAACTTTTAAATGTTTGTAAACTGACCAGGAAGAGAATCCATCCAGAGCTTAAAATCAGATGAAGTGAAGTCCTGTGAAAAGTACTGTAATACCTGGTAGATCCTTAGGAATATAAGCAGAAATTGATGAGCAGAGAAAGGGAAAAAAAGGAAAAAAAAAATCAGGGAATGGAACATTGCCAGACTAAAAATTCTCAATTCCCACGAAAATAAATGGGAGCTGAAAGTCTCGGCAGCCAACAAGACCACATCTGTGGAAGAGCAAACCTGAAACCGGGCACTAAGGCCACTGTACCTGAGCATATGCTGCAACGATCCTCGTTTCTGCAAGGCTGATTCCTTCATCTTATTTAACAAGCGCTCAAATCTTTTTCACAGCTCGCGAGTCTCTCCGCAGCTTCCACAATGCCTTCTGTCTCCTGCTTCAGGAAGAAAATCTTTTTGGTAGGAAAACACTTTCTTAACAGAACTTCAAGAAAATAACGTAAGAGTTACTGTGTCACTGCCCTCTCTGAAATGAGCCAACAAGGAACGTCACGGGGTGTCGCTGTGACAATCATCGCTTGCGTGGTACACACACATATCCACACACACACACGCACGCACACACATACATACAGATATCTATATATATGGAGAGACAGAGTTCTTCTCTTAGATCAAACTGATAGGACTGAAAAAATACAGAGGTTTGTTTATGCTCATGGTTCTTTAGCCATGAAGTGGCAGGGATAAAAAAGGATTTTAATTTTAAGAGCAAGCCACAGACTTAGGTATAGGAATTAGATTTTGACGTGAAATAATACAAGACAACACTAAAGATATGGAAAGAGACTGAATAAAAGCAACAATGTATTTCGAACTACCATTGATTTTTGTTCCATTTGAAGATGAAGGACAAGTAACTCATCCTGCATTTCTGCAACCGAAAGTGTTGCTCTACATTTGGTTACACCATTATGAAAACAATCCCTAAAAATAAAATTAATCGCAATGTGCATTTCACAGTTGTATTCTTTCTAAGTGTGCTATTAGAAATAATAGCCCAGGTTCAGCTCTCTGTTTTGACCGGCTTTAATACTGAGTAACGTCTTTCGGTGGGTTGACAGCTGAGATTCTGTGACAGTGGAAAATTGGCAAAACTTCCCCTCCATCAGCTCAGAGGACGTGAGGATCAGCTGCACGCATGCAGCACGGCCTGCAGAGGTAACCAAGGGCGTTCATCTGCTCCTGCAGTAAGTCATAATTACAAATAATGGTGTGTGTCCCTGCCCTCGTTAAATTATAAGGAGCTATAATTTACCATTTGCACAGGCTTAGCTACTTCTACCTAACAAATGCACTTCGGCTGTTTTTAATACCATTTGGGGATAACCCTGAATGTAGAGCTGAAGCGATGATTAAATAAAAGATGGATTATTGGGTGCTTTAAGAAACAAATAGACACTGAACTTGTCACCGTGGAGGTATTTATATTCCATAGTTACCTGCAGTAAACTTCAGACCGCTCCTCCCTGCTGCACAATATCGGTAGCCGTGTGTGGGCAGGTTTCATGGGCAGGGATTAAGTTTCTCTCTGTAAAGACCAGGGCTGCCTACTGCGGTACCGGGGGGCTCCACGGAAGGCGCGAAACAGGGAAATGATGCTGGGTTGCCACCTGTTACCCAGAGGTTTCCTTCATTTCTGAGATCTGCAGTCGTCTTGAGACGGTACCTAGGAACTTCAGGGAGCGACTGGGAGTGACTCAGGCCCAGCTTCTTGTGTCGGTCAAGTGGTTCTTCGTTATCCCCAACGTGCTTCTGTGTATTTCAACACACACGGTTAAATTTTGGAATAGAGTACAATTTAAGAGAGGAAAAAAAAGTAAAAGCATGTAGTTAAGGTTTTAATTTAGGCGGACTTTAGCTTTACATTTAATTGACATTGTTGCGTGCACGGAAACATGCTGTATGGGTATTTATGTTAGGCCCTACAACCATTTTATGCTAGAAGGAATACCCTATGATTACTGACAAGAAAGTTAAGCGATATAGATGGCTGAACTCTGTGATCAGTTACAAAGTGATAAAAATGAAGCCAAATGACAATAGTGTACTTAAAGGAAATAATAATCTGAAGTGTTGAATTTAATAATACAGCTTTGGGTAAAATATGTATTGATGTTGGAAAACAAAAGTCTTCCCATCATTAGTTTTGGAAAACATCATAAAATTTCATTTTACGCAGGTTAAGGTTTCCTTGATAAAGAGCAGCTTTGTGCAAGAAGTATATTTTTAAAGCCAAAATTATTTTTCAATAAGAAGCAATAATATCTCTACCCTGAATTTTTTTTTTTTTTTTAATTATAAACATTTTATATGACAAGCTTCTATCCTGTGCTTTGATAACTTTTCCTGGTTCTGTTGAGACTACATTAGTACAGCCACATTGATTTCCATGGAATAATTTCTGATTTGTACTCACGTAATGAGGCCAAGAAGAATCAAAGTTCCCACTTAAACCATTTCTTCATTCAGCTGTAGATTTTCATATGCTTCTAGGTCTGAGTTCTGTACTAACTGTAAATGAGAAAAATATAACTGTGAAGAAGGAAAAGAAAGAGAAAAGATGTGCTTTATTTATACCACCTCATTTTGATTAAAAAGCAGTCACGGCTAAGGCAGGTTTTTGCAACATGCAGGAGCTTTTTCAAGCCAGTTCTCACAGCAGTTGCGTACAACAGCATTGGGTTCAAAACAGCTTTTTAGGTGCTTCAAAGAATATGCTAAGTTTACCGCTTTTTATTAGTGTTTATGAACAATTTACAAAATGAGGTGATCATTTTTAAATCCTGCACTCCGACTATGCAAACCCATGGTTCGAAACATTGTTTACCTTGCCTAAAAGAAAAACTAGACATATTAAATGCTAAGGAAGGTTTCCTCTTACAGCACTATTTAAACGTGCAGCCCCTAGGCGGGCATCAGTCTTAATCAACCGCTTTTCCGTATTTGTAAGAATATTAGGAATTCACCTCAGCTATAGTAGAATTTTATCAGCAGACCACCACTTTGTTCTTCTCACGAAGAAAAGAAACCCCAACACATCTACAATATCAAATGCATATGTAATATCAAAAATCAAGTGGCCTAAGCTGAGGTGCTTTTTTGGCTACAACAGAATTAAACCTGCACTTTAAAAATCGTAAATGAAACAGAGAAAACTGACTTCAGAGACTGATTTTCCTTTGAAAAATTACTAAATGCCTAAATAGAAGTTTCAACACTCTAAATAATTAATGCTTAATATACATCCTACAGAAAAATTAAAAGAACAACTTATCTGCTGTTAATTATTTTTTTCAGCAACAGCTGTAAGCTTCACAGCAGTATCATCCAGGTCCTCCTTCTCACACAAATCAAGCACTTCTCCAAAATGCAGACTGCAGCTTCAATCCCCTAAAAAACATTCCTAGTAAAGGACAGCAATTAATCATCTTCCCATCCCTGAGAGCATCAGGGCTGAGAAACCTCTGAAACAATTTGGCGTATTTACAGAGAAAACTGTTTTGAAGAGGGAAAGTCTTGACCTGCCACTGTGCAAAAAGGAGAGGAGCCAAAGTTATAATCTCCGGCTTTAGTTTTCTTAACACTTTTTTAGTGCTTAGAAAAGCAAGAGCTTGTCAGGAGGTACCCTGCTTGAAATGTAAGACCTATAGAATGAAAAATTCCTAATGAATTTATAACATTATTTAGCATTAAACTAATTGCCTTTAGAATAGGAATTTCAGCTTATTAGGATGACGAAGCTGAAGACCTCTACGTTAGCTCAATTTTCTTTAAGATGCACTTACTAGGCAGACTGCAGAGAGGCAGATATAGCTTAAAGCAACCTTCATCAGAACGAGTGAGGATTATGAATGAAAAACTTCTCCCAGGGGTCACACGTTTTCACTTTTAGGCTAATTCAGAAGAGATATTTTTTTTCTTACCAACCATGTGGTCATTCGGCCGTCAAAAAACCCTTGCTGCCCCTCTTAAGATTTTTGGCGGCGTCCATGGGCACCGTGGGAGTCTGGGATAGAAGAAAACTTCATTCATTCTATGAAAAAGCAACCTCATCACATTTGTGGTACCCAACGAGGAAAAAAGAGCTGAAATTGGTGAACGTATGTAGAAAAGCTGGAAGGGACAGGCAATTCTTGCTGCTAAGAAGTTAACGGAAAGAAAGTTAGGTATTTATTTCTTCTCCCTTTAAACCTCTTGGTTTCTTTTTAAAATAGTTACTTGTAAAGCACAAGTCACGGCCCAAATCTTGCACGTTTTTTCTGTTCCAGGTACTGAAGAGCCTGAGTTTACCATGCTTTTTCCCGTCACAGCCTCACTGACGCTGCCAGTGCTATGCAGACCCCCTACACAAATTACAGGAAAATTACAGCTGTGCAGAATAGGGGCAGGTGGACTAACAATAATGCAGATTTAGGAAATTTTTAAACAACCCTTACAACTCGACTCCCCTTTAATAGGATTCACGGTGTTAAAGTGGGTTAATTATTAGGATTTGTGCCTAAAGTGTGTTAATTTTTAATTATCCAGATTCTGAGAAGTGACATATAGTCAATGCTGGGCTTGATAGGTCTTCTGTGATCGCAATTCTCAGAAGTCCAATCACAGATTTTTGGATAGGTCATTTACCATTTATCATGCAACACTTGCATCTGCTTGAAGCGGCCATAGCAGGATCGACAGCTAGAGTGGCAACAGAAGTATTTTAACCGTGTATCTGGCTTCTGGATCTGAGGAGCTCAGAGGATTAGCCTGCAAAGAAAAGCTGTCCGTCCTCAATCGGCTTCACAGAGCCAAATATCAGTCCAGTTCAAACACCTTTCGCTAAATCAAGAAGTAACCTGAGCCTTACTCGGGCCTAGTGATGAAGCCACAGTCCTCCTCACAGTCCAAACCAATGAGAGCTTCAACCACCGAGGAGCTGCAGAGATTCATCGCAATCACCCTAACACTAAGGAAAACGATGCCAGGTGCCTTCCTCGAGTTCCTAAAGCACAGTCCATGCCGCAGTGCTGGTCATCTCTCCTTTAAGTAAATGGGACACATAATTTACAAAAATCAGGCAATGACTGTTGATTAGCTAAACAAAGAGGGCACCAATTAATTTTCTTAGAGTTAATGTTTTTGATCCTTTAGACTGAACAGATGTAGCTGCTCCATAGATCCGAAAGTCTTAAGTTAGAGATTAAAAGTGCCAAAGCTGCAACGTCTTTCCATTCCTTTCAATCATGCAGTGAAGAAACAGAAAGTCTTCAGCAGTGCCAGAAAGGGCAAGGTTCTGCACAAGCATCATTATTAGTAATTATTTCTAATTAATTTTGATCACTAATTATGATTAAGCACAAAATTATTATTAAACCTTAATCAAAACTGCCTATATTCTCATTTCTTTAGAGTTGTTTGTCTTGATTTCCATTCCAAAGAAAAACTCCACTGGATCAGGCCAAAGATTCATTTAGCCCCATAACCAGTGAGGGAGAGCAGATGGAATGGCACATCCCCAGGGGTATTTGTCTGTCTCCAAAAATTCATGGTTCTAAAACATCCTAAATGAAAGACATTATCCTTGTATCTAATAGCGGTCAGTAAATTTTGCTCTTACGAGTTTTCCCAATCAGCGTTTGAATCCATATGAACTCTCAGCTCATTGTACACTAGCAAAATTTGAAGACGCTGGAGAGAGAGCAATCTGATACAGAACCAACACTCTTGAAGCAAGCATCGGGCCAAGATTTTAACTCATGAAAGAAGATATATTATCCTGTTAAAACATCAAAAAATTCGTACAATACCTTTATCTTGCAGATCGAGACTTCCTGCGCTCCCCGGTCGAAACGAAGGCATTTTGGGAGCGTTGCCCATTTGTTGTACATGCCCGGCAGAGGGCTCTGATACATCAGACTTCATTCCAAGGCAGCTGGAAAGAGCAAATCTAGAAGTCATCGTGTGTGCTGCAGCCCGCTGTCCCCGTCCCCACCGTATGGCCAGAGACACGCTGCCAACCCGGAGATGTCCTCCTTGACCTAAGCTTCAGCCTGAGGCAGGTCCCAAACCTTTGTGGCAAGGCTACATGGAGATTTCTTTCTGGGGAAGCTTTTACTTGAGTCTTTTTTGGCTGCTTTCTTCTGTAATGTGACAAGTGACACCAGCCTGTGGCTTTTTGAAATCCAAGGTATGATGTCCCTGGAGCTCTGGGGCCCATACCTGGGTTCAGCTCCCCCACCTACTTACTTCGGAAGTGAATCCATGGTCCTGTCTGCGGGTTCGAAAGTGTGGGAGTGGGGGGGCACTTTTCTTCTTAAGCACGGGATTGTGCTCAAGCAATATCCAGTATCTGTGGTGCCGGTTCCACAAGGCTTCCTTGAGGGTGTTCCTGAAACCTGCAAGGCTTTCTGTGGTTGCTTCGTTTGCTTCAAGTTAAGTAGAAAGAACTTAAACTTCTCCTCAGATTTAGCTCTTAGCATGTAAAAGCACACTATAATCCTTTGTGTGTGCATATATTGTTACTATTTTCTAAATAAATATTAAAAAATCTTAAAATCTTTAAAGAAATTTAGAATAAATTTCACAGATGATTATTCTTGTTAAATAAGCCTGGAAAAATTACCTTTAAATAATTATATAGCACCTTCGACAGAAGTACCAACTCATTTCTTTTTGTTCTTGCATATGAAGAAAATGTGAATTATATTCCTCTTTATAATTACCATATCATTGGCGATGCTACAGTTCACTATATTCCACTTTCCCCAGTATATCCCTTAACTCCATGAAAATAAAGGTTGGATACAATTGACCCTACTAATATACAACCAAGTAAAACGCACGCTGCTGTAAGGCTTGTGCATTCCACCCATCATACGAGAACAGGTATAGTAAAGGGTTGTGATTTCTTACGCACAGGCTGGACTTGACCAGGGAGCGAAAGCTCCAGCTCCAGCACCTTCAGGTCGAGGCTGAAATTGGCCCAGGTCATTTCGTGCTTGCCTACTGACAGGACACCAGGAGCGTTTCGCTCCTAGGACTCCAAGCCGGAACGCTTACGGCAGTAGGAAAGGTTATTCCCACCCACCTCTTGTGCTCACTGGACTCTCCATGGGGCAGGGGCTTAGTTCTGAGGCTCTCCTATCCTCCATTTTACTTTTGCACTTGGTAACACATTTTGAACAGCCTTGACAATTGTGAAACCAAAATTACCGACTTCTGTATTTTCCTGTTTAGTCTCCACACAATCCAAAATATTCTCCCATTGCTCTTGAATGCCTAGAGCGATACAGCATATCGTAAAGAGATCTTATTGAATAAACATGTGATAGCACTTAGCTGGTGTTGGAGGCATGCTGTGTCACATACTGCTGAATACAGCTATGGACGAAGATGCTGATATATCCTTACATCTCTAAACCTCAGGTAAAATCTATTGTTATAAGGGTATGTTTCCAGATTTACCTAAATGTAGATATGCTTCTTAAATGTCTGTATTAAAACAAAACAAAATTTTCTCCATTATTTTAATAGCAAACCCAGAAATTTCCAATCTTATTCCTCACCTCCATGCTTCACCTGGTATTTCTGTGTGCTCAGTTCCGTTAATGCAGTTGCTATTTTATAAAGTACTAACAAATGCAAGCAATTGCTTAATGTCCTCATAATTTTTGTCAGTGGTCTAAACCATAGTCCACTACAAACCTCATTAACTTTTGAAGTAAGGACTTGGTTATAGCATTTGAGCCACATTAGCTGTACCTTATGAAGTCCTATGCTTTTTGGCTGCAGTGCTCCCCCAGTTGATATTTCACAGTCTGCAAAATTTACAGCAGTTTTTACCCATAATGAGCCATTATCTGAGCTGTAAAAGGTATGCTAAATAAATATACTCTTTCTGAAACTGCTAGCTATATACAATGGTAATGCAAAGGCTCCCCATTTATCTACATGACTCCAATAGCTTATATATGTAAATCCGTACTCTAATTACATTCATTAATATTTCTGATAACATATGTCTGTATTCAGAGATGTAACTATCAAAAAGGTAATATAAAAATGCAATCTATTCCATGATAATCATTGTTTCATTAAGTGTACCTGCTATCTTTTATGCCATTTAGAAAATGGAACTAAATGAAACAAAAATAAGTATTTCTTCATGACATTATGATAAGTCACCATTAACACTGAAATAGTAATAGTACTATGGATAATATGACTTACTGAATTACAATAGTGTAACATTTTCAATATCATGTTTAAGACTGCATCAGGTCTTTCCATTATACATTTCTATTTTGAGAAGTTACAGAATATTAGATTAGGGATACTTAAGCTCCTCCATAAATACGTTTGCCTAAAATTTCTTCCACCAAATTAGTCATGTGTTGTGCCTGTGTCTGCTGTTACAGAAATACTTAATTTTCACAGCGTCTTCTAAGTGAAATGTTTAGTGAGAAAATAAGAAAATAGGATAAACAGTCCCATCAACAAAACCAGCTTCTAAGTAATAACGGATTAAAATAGCAACTGGCAGAGAACATGTGAAATAGATGCTGAAATATTGTATCTGCTGGATTCTCCCAATCTGCCTCTCCTCATAAACGTCTTTCTACTCCACACCTAATTTGTTCTACTGGCTTATTCTTAGCTGCTCCACGAGCACGTGTCCTGCAAGCTTCCTCCCGCTTCAGGAAGGTATCATCACAGGGCAGGAATACGATTTATGTTCATGAAAAATAAATTGAAGTTGGTCTCTTCAGTCTGACTAGATGTATTTATCACTGGGTTTGTATTACTGTAATAGTTAAGGGTCTCATCGTGCTGGGAAAATGTACATGTGATAAAAACATTAAAGCCTAGAAGATTTTTGTAACCTAAAATAAAAAACAGATGTCAATTTTTTTCATCCATTTTTACAGAAAACGGACATAAAGACTAGAACAATTGCTGTCAGTATCTGGATGCCCATGAAGAAAGGTTGTTCAGATACACATGCACGTCCAAATCTCTCTTCTGTGGTTACAATGCAGCAAGGAGGAAAGCCTTTTTACTTCATAAGTAGAATGATTGGGCATGTCTGACACTGAGGTATTTAAAAGATGCTGGAGCTGTCATGGTATGAGATCCAGGAAAGATCACCAGCAAATTAATTCCTAACTAAGGTAAAATCTGGAGTCTACTGTAGGGAGAAATTTAGGCTGCATCCTGGGAATAACCTTGTCCCAAAAGAGCAGATCAGCAACAGGAGCCTGGAGTTTTTCTTACTGCTTTGGATGAGGCAGTGTCAAGAAAGGGCAGTAGGAAGTGCAGTAAGAATGAAGGGTTTCCCCATGCAGGCTAAAAGAAGTGAATTTAAATTTCCTGAGAACAGATCCTTTACTAGTCTGAGCTGGTTGAGCAAGCGCCAGAGGAATCTCACCGTAGTCAGATAAGAAAGTGCCACTTTTTGTCTTTAGGTGGGTGACAAGCAGAAATGACTGTGAAACGTACCTTAGCACAACTAGTGAACAGCTGCCCGATTTTAAGTTGCTACGGTTGCTGGAAGAGGTCTCAAGAAGTGACTGGACCTTCCTGAGCATCCCACAAAGACTCTGTGTGGCCATTTAACTGTACTGCTGGAATTCTTTCCTAGTGTTGTATAGTATTTTAAATCACAAAAGAGAGACGGAGTGGTTTAACATTGAGAATAAGACAACATCCAGACAGGCACCAAAGCAGTGGGTAAAACTGTAGTCCTGATTTCTGTGAGTTCAGGTTCGGCTTATTAAAGCTCAGTGGGAGCATATTGCAAATTAAGAATTAAGTGGAGTTTCAAATTGCTGTTTTGCAGTTTCCAACTGCAGGCATACTCCATGAAAAAAAAAAAAAAAAATCCTATTTTTGCCTGAGCTCTTACTGAATGAGCCCAAACTGGTGCAAAGGATTCCATTTTAATGATCTCGTAACACTTTTGCACAAGTCAGTTATGCCAGGGAGAAATTCTCTTCAGTAAAATATGTAAATCTTAGGACTTCTCAGCATCTGACACTAAAAGATAAGGAACGCCTGTAAAGGATTTTGTCCTGCTAGTATAAAAAGATACAGCACAACTAATACTCAGTATATGACAGCAAGCTCCTGCAGTGGATTCATACAGGTTTGGAAGCAATCACAGGCAAATTAATTTTGTGACTTACCTGGAATACAGACACATGTGAGGTGCTTGAAAGTGTCCTGAGAATTACTTCATCCTCAAAAAAACAGTATAAAGAAAATCAGCTATCAGAGATTTGATTTTTTTCCTTCTCTAGCAAATACAGTTGCTACCAGAAAGACAAATGAAGATGTGAAAATTTTGCCACGGGTATAAAGGACTTTCCTATTAAGAAGTAAACAGGATTTCCCATAAGATTGAAGTCCCATTGGTGGACTGGATTAGAAAAAAATCTAATCAAACTCCTTAGAAATATACCACGAGAAAAATGGAACAGTCTTCAATCTAATCATAGAATCACAGAATGGTTTGGGTTGGAAGGGACCTTTAAAGATCACCTAGTCCCAACCCCAGACTCCAGATGTGGAGATACAAGGCTTAAAATGCCACAAAATAAACTCTGAGTGATCTAATGGAGACCTGATTTTTTTTCAGATCTAGGAGATATTTTCAGCTCTAAGAGAGTCCAGCATTGAAGACATGAATGGTAACACAGAAGAATGCAATCTGGTTGTAAAATGCCATAAAACACAGCCGATTTGACAAAAAAGATTTTCTCAACAATTTTGTAATACTGCTACCATGTCACCAACAGGATTATGGCTGCTCTGTAGTAAACACCAGCAGTGTCCAACCCCTGGGCCAGAAGAAAAGTGGTCCTGATGTTTAAGTTGATCTAAATGTGCAGAGAAAGATCTGGCAAAATGTCTCTGGGGCGCTTGGATTCACCAACATGTGAGTCCTGAAATAAAACCAACCTGGGCCAGGCAGTGACCAGCAGGATCAGCAGTTTGCTTTCGTTTTCTTTTTCTCCTAGTTAAAAGCAGAGAAATTTCAATAAACTTTCTTGCCGTGGGATCAGGAACAGAGCTAGAGAAGGGAGTGACCCTGGAAAATAGTTTTGTGTGTCTCCTATTGACCTCTGAAGAAGAGCGCTTGATCCTGCAAGACCTTTAATCCTAAAAAATTGTTGTTGAAAGATCATTGCAAATTTCCATTCATGACATGGCAAATTGTTGGCCAGAAATTTTGGGCCTCTGTGATATTGATTTGATTAAATTGATTTTTTTCTTTTAACTTCCTAATAATTTGTGAATGTTGGGTAACTAAAAGCTAGTCATTAAGATACACTTGGCTAAAGTGACTGCAGTTTAATGCAGTTAAATGCCACCCAAGATTTCAGTACGTTTCTTCACACTTTTCATCCATGCCTCTGCTCTTTCAGTTGAGTTTCTCACGCACAAAGAATGACTTTTGTGTTGAATAGGTACAAGCTGCAGAGTGGCTCTGTAACATTTATGCATGGGTGCAACTGGGTGTTTTATCAACATCAGGACACAAATCCAATATAGCATAAAAAATGAATCCATCTAAATTCCTTCTAGGAGACAGTCCAAGTTGTGTAGTGCATTTGGCTTTGTAACTCGCAGTGACTGATGGCATTTCGGCTCGAGATGGGATATGCTTTATCAGAAGTATCGGGAGCACAGTGAAATGTATGTGACCAAGCATAGCTGCAGCAACCAAATAGCACTCAGCATATGCTACTTCAACCTTTTCCATCAACATTTTGGCTTAAAGAATTATAAGTTCAGAAACAGAAATAAAACTGATCGATTTTCAGAACAAAGGAGCCTCAAAGTTTAGATACCTTTTCAGTTTCACTCAAAGAGAAATGAAACAACTTCCAGTTCAAATTGAAGTTATTGTCAGACTTTAAAATCTTTCTCAGTGCTGAGGGCCAATTTGTTCACTGTCTTGTAACAGAAGATTTTCTCACAACTGAGAAATCTCAATCTGTTTTGGGGAGATACTTGAATGTCTTCCTGCTTTTTATCCTCTGAAGTTGATTTCTTAATATCTAAAAGCCCTCCCCCTTTATTGTACAAAGAGTACGTACAACTTCAGAGAGCAATATGAAAAAGAAAAACTATTTTGCTCAAAATGTTAGAGAGTATCCATCTGATGTGCTGACTCCTCCAAAATATCTGACCTATTACCTGAAAAATATGTTACAAGGACTGCAAAGAACATGGATGGAGAACTAATGTGCAAAAATATGAGAGAAGATGGTAACTGACCTAATTTCTTCCATTGCTTGGAGGGGCACAGTCTGTACCCAAGGAAACATCCTAGGCCTTCTATGAATAAAGAAAAAAGAAAAAAAGAGAAACTTAAACTACTGAGCTAGCATTTCAAAATAAAATCAAATTTTAGAAAACAAAATGCAATTACAGCTACTACTTTTCTACCTTTAAACCTTCTTCTTGTTCCATCCTGAATAAATGGATGTTTATTTCTGAGAGAATATCAGATAACAGCTTTAAAATATTGCCTAAAAATATGTAATCTTTAGATTACATGGAAGAAAGAAAAAGAAGTGTTTGGACATAATAAAATATTCAGTAATAACTAATTGATCTCACTTGCAACTATTTTTAAGACCAATTAAATACATATAATTTAATTCTGAATGCAGAAAACCATTAATATTTACACAAATATTTATGTTTTTCTTAAAAGCTAGTATTAAAAAAAGGATCTATGAGGGGCAAAGATAAAAAAGGCAACTAATGAAGTTACGTAACTAACTACACTTGCCAAAATGTCTGTTTAGCCGCCTTCATGGTGACTTCTGTGCCACACGCAAAGTTAAAAGTCAAAATAGAACTGACAAATCATCAATCTTACCTTCTTTCTTGTTTTATTATATCCTCAGTATTCCACTACTACTATTTTCCTAACTGGCAAAAGAATCTAGAAGGCAAAGTTTGTTTTCTTAACTCTGTTCTGATTCTTGTATATGGTTTCCCAGATAACAAGCAGATAGATATTTTACCACTACTTTTAACAGTAAACATTTTCAATGTATTCCTTATCAAAATTACCATGAAGTAGTAAAAGTCAGATTTTAAATAATCACTTGCACTACCATTTACATTGTCACCTACATTAACTTATCTTAAAGTACCGTAAAACAATATTTCTCAAGATTTCCAGTTGATATATCATGCTGTGATAAAAAAGATACTGTAAAATCAGCCGGCTGCCAGAAAGAGAGAAATGATAGCAATTCCAGCCTTCACTATAAACAACAATTGTGTTTTCCTGTGTGTAGATAAGAACTGCTTCATGTCAATTTGGCATCTACATTTCTCACATTTATTTAATCTGTGCCAAAAATATATAGATCCAGAATTTATAAAACCCAAAAAGCTGTTGTTTCAGCTGATATTTTCCCTTTAGCATTGGACAAAAGCAGAAGATCAGGCAGAGTCTTTCAATGGCTTTTGGTATTTACGGTCATAACATTTTGTTGACTTGTCTGTGACTTATGGTTAGGTCAAAGAAACAGTCTTTATGCTTTTGCTCTTTCAATTCTCAGAGATACGCAAGAGAGGGACATGAGTTAACCTCCCAGTTAACCCCAGATTCCTCTAACACACCAGTGCCTAGCATACTGTTCTCAGATGCCTGCTGGTAAGCGTTCATATGAATAAACATGAAAACCCGCTTATGATGAAGAACAAGCAGAATACAGATGACATCTGCTTTATATTGTAAACCAACTTTGACCACAATGCCACTGCAGTAACCATTTGACAGGCATGCCCGGTGT
The DNA here is from genome assembly GCF_047370975.1 of Nipponia nippon. Taxonomy (NCBI): domain Eukaryota; kingdom Metazoa; phylum Chordata; class Aves; order Pelecaniformes; family Threskiornithidae; genus Nipponia; species Nipponia nippon. The sequence goes on from NW_028262358.1 coordinate 20,098,885, forward strand.
AGAATTAAATTTCCAAGATGCTTAGCTGTGTGCCACAAAAGCACTTCATACTAAACCTCTACAGAAACTACTCGGTCTGCTAATGATGTCACAACTTTTTATATTTTGTAATAAAGATACGGCATAGTGTCACCTAGTAACATTATCCGATATGATAATTTTTGGACTTAAGATCCAGATACTTAAAAGAAGTCAAGTAATTGATAAGCCCGTGATTTTACTTACAAATTTAAATGCAAGTGTGAACGCAATAGCTGTAACACTCATTGAAAAGCTGATTTAAAAACTAAATGTTTTTCATACCTTCTGCTGGTGCTAGTATTTTCTTCTGGACACATTGGACTACATGAGTTGTTAAGCACAACTTATAACAAAAGTTATTAGAATTTAGTAACCTGCTGCTTTATGAAGGATGTTCATCAAGTCACAAAAAATATAATTCAAAGTAGAAACCGTAGCTGATATAACCTAATGCTCTACCTTTTCTCAATTATGCTATTAATTTGAATATAATTGTGTCTAATCCTTATAATGACAGACATGGTTTGTGGAAGACAAGCTGGCACTGAATTTCAAAATACAGAGACGATTACTCATTGGATTTTCTTCTTGAATGTACAAAATCATACTCAAATAGAAGGCTTTTAAAACCAATTGTGCATATTAATTGAAGGCTTTGGACTTGAAAAAATTAAATGGCACAGCAGAAACACAATAATATTAATAAATGACATGTAATACGTTTCATGTATAAAAATTACAAAGGCGTAGCTCTCCTTCAAATATGTCATGTACAAGATTATTGAAACTCTATGTTATTCATGTCATTTTTACAAGAGTTTCATACACAGTGTTTATGCTGATCAGAGAATCATCTTCATAATCACCCCCTCATCCCAGAACACCTCCAGTTCCCCAGGTAAATGCAAATATATGAAGTTTCCCCGATAATGACTGCAACTTATCAGAACATTTTTCCAGAAATTATCTTTTTTTTTCCCCTATGAAATGAATGAAAGAGAAAAAAAGATCAATAATTTAAGCAGATTATAATAATCTTCAAATATTTCACTGCCATAAACTAACATATATTATAACTTTTTAATACATTTTACATAGTTTTATAAACATATACACTAGTTGGCTGGCATTTTCTGTAGTGCTTGCTTACTAGAAGCCAAATGGAGCATGAAACATTAAATCACTATTAGAAGTAAGAGGGTAAATAATTTTGCAGTACTGCTGCTGAAATTCAAAACGCATGAAATAATATGAAAAATATGGTTCTAGGTTTATACTGCTTTCTGAAAAACTGTTCCACATTTTCAGGTGGGAAAAAAAAGTGTAAATTACCCTGCTAGCACTCCACTATAGGCGCACAGGCAGCCCATGGTCTTAACCTGTTTGAGGTTGAGGTTTTTTTCTGGTTGGTTGTCTTCTGGTTTTGGTCCCACCAGTGTCCACCCCATCTGCTCTTCCATGTGTTTTGCTAAGATCATGAAGAATCATGCATATCATCTGATGGGTTTTTGGGTTGTTTGGTTTGGTTTTTTTTTTTTTCCAGCTGGAGCATCCCAGGTTGTATCAACTGTGATGGAAAACCAGATAGGGGTGGAACAGACTGCAGAATGTGGAAAGATATCACTCAGATAACTTTCTCGTCAATAACTTTGTTTTCTCTTTCAAGTATTTGTCCTGTATGTATGATACATGTAACCCATGGGTTATTATATTAATTAGCCTTCAGGTCAAACAGGATCACTTTCCCAGATACAGAATCCAATCTGGAAACTTCTGTAAAGTTGTAATAAATGGGAAAATATAAGCAGAGAGCCAGGAGCTCCAGAGATGTTCTTGAGCCTACATGAGTGGCTTAGGGTCTTACAGAATGTCCTTCAGCCACATCTGGGCTTCACCTTTGCTATCTCCCAGCACACTTTACAATCTTTAAAAGTCAAGAATATCTAGAAGGTGAATCTTGAATGACAACTAGATTGACTCAACTGAAATTACCAGATACCATGGTTAAAACTACCACATAAAAGTACATTTTTTACACAACTGTTAATTAAGTTACAGAGCTCATTTACTTTGCCCATAGGATGCTGTGAAAGCAGAAAGTATAACTGTCTTCTCAAAGGGATCAGACAAGTTCCTGGAAGGTAGTTACCTCTTTAGTTGTTTGCTGTGATGTGCTGGATGTAACCTCCAGCTCAAGAAATATCTTGATCTTGCTAAGGTCAGAACAGTGGGCAGTAAGGAGTCTTGAGACAAGGGCAGTTAATTTTATAATTAGCAGGATATATTTTCTTATATGATTTCACTGCAGAGTAGGAAGCAGATATTGCTATGAAAAAAAATCTCCCAGTTTAATAGCAAATATTACACATACCTCCACTTGCAGATACGAACTAGAAGGCTAATTAATTCCAAGCAGCAGAAGTCTCTGTGTCCACAGAAAATCATTGCATGCTGTCAGCAAAACTAGAATGGAACAGAAATACATCAAAGTCTGATTTCTTCTTGAATAAAGTACAAAATTTAGGTCTTTACATTCTTAAATTGAAAGCAGCTATAAACAGTCAATTAGCTGACTTCATTTAATAGTTGAGTTTGCATACTCAGCAGGTTGCAGCAACCTAGGTATCTTTGAGAAAACTCAATACACAGTATGGGGGAGATAAAGCTCAGTCATGCAACTGTTCAGTATCTTGGGAAATTCAGAACAAGACAGTAGAAAATCAGAGGCTTCTCTCAAAAGATAGGAAAGGTGCTTCATAAGCCAGTATCCAAAATGCCAGGCTGGTTTTACTCTGAAGGGGACTTGGACCATACATGCCATGGAACATACCATTAAGAAATTCAATGCAGTAACTAAACTTCACCTATTTTAATGGCACCAGTATAAGATTAATGAATTTTCTTTATCCTTCAATGGTAAGAGATCACTGCAACAGAAAGAACTTTCCTAAAGAATCATGTCATGGAGACACATTCTTAAAAATGCAAGGCAACTCCTGATCACCATTGGTAGAAGGAATTTACTTGTTTACTATTTAGTTAGTCTGTCCAACGCCACCATCAGAGATTCTTCACAATACCCTTCTGATGTACAGAAATTTTTTGTGTTGACATAAAATGTTTTGTCCATTTCCAAACTTCTTTGAAACAAACTTTTAAGTTTCTGTGTAACTAGTCTTGGAACTTTTAATAGACTTTTAATAATGAAGGGTTCCCATCCTTCATTATTTTGATTCTAGTAATGAAGAAGTGTGTATTTTTCATTATATCTTCAAATACATTTATAGTCTGTATAAATATATACACACGGTTAAGCTTAACTTTGCTCCCTTTGAAGTAAATGTTGTCAAAGACACCAAAAAGACGGTGAACAAACACAAGTAAGCAATTAGACACCAGTTACTTAAAGACACTGCATTAATATTTACTCCTTAGTTTCAACTAGTAATTGGAAGAAGAAATCGGCAGGGGCCTAGCTTTAATCATGCTGCCCCTTTGCTACAACATTTAACTGTCCCTTAGGGCATAGTAGATTGCTTTTTATAGAGAGTAAACAATAAAATTGCTGCCATCATTACACAGTAAAGAAAAAGCAGAACGAGAACTGCAACACAGATACATGTCCTTGAGTGACCACATTGCTGAGTGCTACTTCTGGGATGATTGCTTTTACATTTCATCTTTGTGACTTTGGTGATAGTTATGCTCAACCTAGCAATGTGAACACAGAGTATGCAAGTGTAAAATTGTAATAGCAAAAGAGATTATTAAATTTAAAAAAAACCAGATACATGTATTTGTCAGAGCAAAATGGTACATGTGAATATTGCAGAGAAAGCACAAAAACCTGAAAATCCCATTAAGGCACGAATTTACCTGAGACTAAAATTGTGGTGTCTCTTACCGTCTTAGTGTCGTCTGCCTTTCACCTTTAAAATACTAAATTCTTGTTTAAAGCAAGAAAAGCTTACATTCTTACTGCAAAAATGACTGCACATCTACTAACAGTAAAAGTACTGGCTTGAGAAAGACATCCCACTTCAAACATCATTCTGACTCTTGAAGGTAAGTTTTTTTTATACGTATACACATACATATGTATATAAATACATGAACACACACATATATATATCACAAATATATGTGATAGACCCAAAAAGCTCACAAGCAGCAGAATCTGTCTATAAGGTAACAGTCTTTTGGGTACTGCAAGGAAGATACAGATCATTCCCTGTTACTAAAAAATTCTATTCTACCAATCACCTATTTGATCCCTAAAAAAAGGTACAGAAAAACATGCTTTTAAATGCTGCTTGTAGAGAAAAGCATGCCTTTATAACGCTTCTTTTACAGAAAAACATTTTTTCTAATGCTGTTTTTAATTGAATGTCACATCCTAAGAGCGATGAGATACATCATAAAATAAAGATGCCACATTTGTCCTGGTGAAAAGGAAAACTGCATTTTAACAGTATAGGGATTCTAATTTAAAAATATACTTGTCAAAAAAAGCTTTTCAAAAGCAAATGAAATCCTTCTACGGGGTTTCCTGCTTCACAAGAGAATTCAAGCTTTAAATTGAGTATATGTGATATTACAGTCACAAACAGACTTTTTCAGCTTTGCTTCACCTATTGTCTGTAGTAGCTTGTTACTGGAGCCAGACGAAGTCTGTTAACATTGCTGAAATGCATGTTTCCTTCTAACTTTATTATTTTTACTAGTAGTAAGTTTTATAACACATTTTTATAGTAAATTTTCTTAATTTTGGACACAGTGTCAGAATAAAGCTGCAAAAAAAGACAAAAAGGGACCTATTGAAACACTAAATCAAATCTATCTTAGATCTGGAAATGAGTAATTTTAACACTGGCATCACTGACAAAGAACATAACCATTCTCAAAAACTGCAGGAGGTCCAAGGGGCCTTAGGAGATTATAGGATCTGTTCTTCAGGTAGAAGCATATCTACCTATATTTTTAAAAAGATCTTACTGTCTTAAAAGTATTCTCTACAAATAAGGTTTCTAATATGCCTGAAAAGGAGAGTTCTAGATTATATTAGTAGCTCAAATGTAGTGCTCAAGAATATAGCTACCTGCTCCTTGTAATGGGTTATTATTTTCATAACCAACAATGAGCTTCTGTTAAATTTCTCCCAACTCTAAGAAAAAAAAATTTTCCACAATTTAATAACATGCATCTATCTGTGAAGTAAGTTTCTAATGAGTATATGTAAAGCCGAAGAAGCTGGTCTTGAGATGATCTTGGGGTTGGAAACACCAATTTGAAATTGAAGTATCTTAGTAGAACTTCTTAAGCATGTACAGGTTCTGGCTACATCACTGTGGAGAGAAGAGGAAAAGAAGCAGAAATGAGCTAAAGTCAAGTCAATTCATTTCATTAACTGATTGACATTTCTTCCACAATTACATATGAGCAGTTATGGTGACCATAAGCAGGCTCTGTTACTTGCTTCTTGCAGTCACGATAGCACCACCTTGACCTAGAGTGTTCAACTAGACTAAATGGGAAGGAGGGATGTAGTGTAAGACTATGTATCTTGAAGAACTCCAGCTATTGGTAATAACTTTCTCTAAGTAATAGTCTAGATATTATTATTTATTATACTACATGTATTTATTCGATATTTAGGTGATACCAAATGCCATAAAGGCGCAAGAAATTAGAGGAAGATCTTGGAACTCTTTGTACAAACACAAACCTTGACATCCTTTTGCCCAATACAGCATTGACCTTGGATGACATGCTGATTACTGGAAGGGAGCAGAAATCCAGATAGTTTCTCTGAATATACCTAGGAAGGAACGATTCTTAGGCAAGAATGCTGACACAGCTTCGGCTCTGTGGGGTGATTATTTGGAAATAGGTCATGGCATAAGTGGTAGTAAATAATACAGACTTTTGTCCAACTTAACAGCTCCTTTGCAAACATAGCTTGGGTCCTTAGCAATTAAATGAAAAGATTTGGGGCAGCATCTGAGAGATTTGACTTCGGATGTAAAATGACAAACTTCTTGTGATATTCACAGTGTGCAATGACTTTTCTACTTTGAAATTGTGAAGTCTGGAGGAAGAGGAAAAAAGCTGCAATAATTAACACATTACTAGCAGAACAAAAAAAGGACATAATTAACTACTCAGCAGTTACTACTCAGCAGAGATATCTGGTGAAAGGAAACATCCTCACAAATCCTAATGTAGCTGAAGAAAACTGGAATGAAGAAGAAAGGAGGATTTCAGAATCTCACTGGAGTGGGCAGAGGTTTCTGCTAACTAAATGCAGTCCAAGCTGGTGGACAATCTGAGTTCTTCCAGCCCAGGCAAGGAGTCTAATATGAAAGGAATCAAGATCTAAGGCATGGACTTACATTTGGTAGAACAATATCAAAATAAGTTATTTTGTTACAGCCAGTTCATTATATCTAGTGAATTGCTTCCTACTGTCAGTAAATATTTCCATTTATGTGTGAGTCTTATTAGGATCCAAGATTACTAGCTATAATGTTATAGGCATAAATTATGTAAGTTAGAATGTCAAGTTTTCCTCTCTATGTTAGCGTATCTCATGGAAGGAGTCATCCCTGACAATACATTTGTTTTTAAAAAATGTCCTAAGAAACATCCTCCCTTATTTTCTGCTAATGATCTGAAATGAGCTCAGGCTGTTTGCCAACGTGCTCCATGCTGCTGGTGAAACAGACTATTGAGAGTCTAAAACTGCAACATCACCCAACAAACCAACAGCTTTTCAGCAGAAAGCAAAGGATCTTTTCCCCATCCTCCTTCTCAATTTAAGATAGCGCAGTATGACAGCAATCATGACTCATCTATTGACTTCTCCGTGTTCTGAGCTCTGGAAGAGATATTAACAATATTAAGGATATCTGGATACTAAGGCTCCTCTCCTCTATTTCTCTCATGTCCTGGGTTCTCCAGCTGTCTGTGTGGCACCCACTCCAAAGACCAAGGGATCCATCATTACTGACCTGGACCAGTGAGAGAGGGCTGGGAGAACATGGCAATGCTTAAATTGAGAGGGTCTCCAGTACTGTAGAGTGACAGGGTCTCTTGGAAGAACCACTGCATTTATGAGGGTCAGAAGATAATGGCAATAATCACACCCTGAGGCAAGGAAAGAGAAAGATGAGATTAACTGAAGCAGAAGAAGCCAGAACAGCCTGGTAGTGGCTTCAATTTTGCTTTCTCCTTGAAGTTTATGGTGGTAAGAGTGTTATGATTGCAGAGACACCAGAAACAAAAGGTATTGCAGACATCTGAGTGTGAGGACTGGAACAGCAGCAAATAGTTCAGGGTAAGATGCCTGCAATTACTTTAATAAACAGGATCATTTAATTTGTTTGGTCATTGAAAAAATTCAGTCCTTCTGAAGGGACAAGAACTGTCTGCAATTTTTCAAGAATCCTGTGAGAGAGTGCCAGACTTGCCAGGTATGCAGTTGCTACCTCCAGCATACAAGAGACTGTAATCAGCGTCTATCACAGCCTGAAACGGAGGCTGAAGAGAAAGCCAGGAGAGCTGTCTCTGGAGCCCACTGATATAACCTTAAAATGTCATGACATTAAATTCAGATCTGACAAAAAGCTTTTGATAACTTGTGAGTCTGAACTTGAGAAATGAAAAGAATAAACCCAGGGTATTTGGTTGCCTCAGTCGTTCTCAGGTGTCTTTGACCTTTCCATTGTTGCAATTACTAACTGAAGTGAAGGGAAAGCACAGGAAAGGAAAATCCATATTTTTTCACATAGCTCCAATATCTTCCATCAAGTCTTTTGGCACAGAGCTACGGTAGGTAGCCTGTCAAATTTGGTGCACAGTTAATAAGACAGCCAGCTTCATGGTCCCAAGAAGTCCTAAAATCATCCTCTTCTGGAGAAGGGATACTATTTTCAAAGCCAGAGCATATCAGCAGACAACCTCCTACGGGATGTTTGTGAGCACAAAAGGAAGGACCAATGCATGGATGGCTTGGTGCCGAGAGCTCTGTTATCCGCTTTGCTGCTGGGCAGTCCAAGTGTGGAGCAAGCCCTCTCTCCAATAAATTCTCAGATACTGCCGGAGCTGCCGGAACTCACCAGCTGCATACTGCGGAGACTTGAGAAAAGGGACTTTTCTCAGACAGTACAAAGGCACCTGCGGTTAGAATGGAGGTGTACCCTATGACTTGAAGACAGAAAGATTATGCTCTGTCGCAATTAACCATATTGCTATTAAGCACCCTGTGTACAATTCAGAATATGCAAATATTATTCAGAAGAATAGGCTGCAAAGTCAAACTTTTCTGAATGTCTTATTTTAGCATTTTTGCCAGAAGTATTTTCCCTCACCTCGTAGGCTACAGCTGTCAAATGGTGAAGAAAAATAACTGTTGAAGGTGGAAAAGGTTATATAGCATGACTAGGACTGCTAATTTTGGCCTGTAAATAGAACCTATCTTTTAATAGAAAAAAATCAGAAAAAAGACCCCAAAGCAAACTCTATTAGTCTTTGCAATCAAGTTGTTAATTTTAGTTAGACAATGCTTCCTCTTCCTATACAGCTTGAGTCAGCCCTAGCATATTTATATCACGTCATCATACACGCTCAACTGCATGATCAAAGAAACATTCTGCAAATGAGCAAGATGCAAATAAAGGTTTCATTGCATTCTTAAATAGTAATTTGATTATTAATTTTGGTTTTTATTGAGAAACAGATGAAAGCGCTATTTTTTTCTCCATATGTATTGGTTTAACAGTTTGATTTTCAAAAAACTGTATCACATTCTAGAAACAACCAGCACAAAAATGAGTAATTGTAAAACAGAACTCTAATGTCCATGCTTGAGCTCCCATTACTAGCATCATGACAAAAGTTCATCATCAGGAAAAGTTATGGCAGATGGACATACTTCTCATGGTCAGACATTTTAAAGTTTTCCTTTCTACTGCATAAGCTATTAGCTCAGGATTTTTCACCCTCCCTAGAGATTTCCACGAGCACAGTGATAAGCTGGAAAGTACTGCCTAGTGCTGAAGTTTCCAAATGATTATACTAGAGGAGTTTCTCATTCTCATTCCAGTCATCTACACCAGACAAGATGGATGTGGCAAGCAAACGATTTAAGTTTCTAACCTCAACCGAGGCTGGAAAATTCCCCTATGATAGAAATAATACAGTCAGAAACCTTTTCTTTGGATTTTTTTTTTAACAAGTTCTGGCAAAGGTGACCTGCTGGAGCAGAACAGGAACATCTGGAGCATGTCTACAGATCCTGGAATTTTAGGGTCCCAAAAAGCACAGCAGGCTTCGGGGAGGTTGATAATGAAATTATTAGGGGCCATAATTAAAATAAGCTCTCAAGTCTGACCAAGTAACACTGAGATCCAGCAAGAAAACAAAAAGAACCCTGACAGCCAAACTTAGCACTCTTTTCCTCAGAAAGCAGAAACATTTCTACATGCATTTTGTGGAAAGAAGCTGTTCAGATGTCTAGATACTTGCAATGTCTGCATCTATGCCTAGAAATGTACAACGTGACACGTGACATGTATCTGAAGCAGCTTTCTAAAGACGAAATATTGATTCCATTCTAATAAATAATAAAAATGCAATAGATCTTAGGTGACACAATAAGTTAATTTATTAGATTAACTTTTTATTTGGAAAAGCAACTTCCAAAATTGTTTCATATCATAGTTGAAAATAGATTTAAATTGATCAAGCTAGTAAAATTTCTATGGCTAATCAAGTTAGAAGTCAACATTAAGTTACACAGGACTCAAACATAATTCTTAGGAAAATAGCAGCTGATTTCTGTTAGTTTTATCTTAACTTCCACATCTTGCTCAAAATCACCAACAGATGTAGCAGGAATGCCTTCTAGGACTGAAATAGCTCTTTTAAGGTTAAGATGTGTGGACAAGAAGAACAATTTTGATGCCATAGCCGAGTCTTTTGATGCTATAGCTGAGTGCATTATCAAGTGCACTAATATGCCAAGTCTTTGAGAACAAAACGTCCCTAGACATTTTAAAAATCAAGGACAAAAACTGATTAGTAATCTCAAAGCAACTGCAGTTCAAGATGTGTAATCTACAAGATTTCACTTTTAGGAAATGTCTGTACTAACAATGACGTGTAGAATCACATCCACCTCGAGCTCCAGGAGTGGTGCTGGAAAAACAGTCCCCGCAGAAGACCTCACTTAGGAAATTGTGCCCTTTCCATTACCAGAGTATCTCATGCAGAATCTCTGCATGACAACACATTATGCCATATATATATACACACCCACCCCCCCTTCTGATTCAGTTTTGGCAAGTGCTTCCAGATTCCCCACTAGATCATTATCACTTTCATCTTCCAGGATCTCCTAATGATGTCACACACTGCTCATTCTTTTTCCATTCAGTGTTGTATCTAACCTACCTTCCTAATCACAACCATCGTGGAGAATGGAATGGATTTATATTTATATGGGCCAATGCTTGCATGGGAAACCTAACCCTAAAGAGATGCCAATGTGCTATTTCTAGCATTATTTTTTAGTGAAATACTCAAATAAATACATGTTACTTTATTTACTTTTAAAAGTTTGTTTCATAATTCCGCATAAAAACTATGCAATATTTTTCTTCTGCAAAGTCATCCTCTCAAAACTAAACTATAAGCAGCAACCACCCCAAAAACCTTGTGTGCAAAGCAAGCTCAGCATCTGATTTTTTTTCAAAATCTCTAGTATGTAAAAGTACCAAAGATTTTCCTAAAATCTTTCAATTTGTAGTCTTCCCTCCACCTGTAGGGCCAAAGTAGTATTATACCAACACAAGCCTGAAAACAGATTGCCCATATTAATTAAGGTGGCATTGAAAGAACAGCCATCACGAGTTTTTTTCCCTCTTTTATTGAAATCAGTGCCTTGAAACAATTCTGAAATGAATCACGTAAGATCATCTAGCAGTCCCTTCCAATTCTGTTTTGGAAAAAAACACCAACCAACCAACCACCCAATCAACAGAAAATATTTCCAAAAAACTTCTGATGCGCTACATCTTATTAACTCAAATCATGGATATGACAAGCTCATACTTGCATTCAAAACACCAGGTAGATGTACCCAAGAAATATTGCTAATTACAAACAGAAATTGCTTCATTTTAAAATGCAACGGATCAGGCAAAACAATGATTTCAACATGTCTCAAATAACACAGAAGTGCCCTAAGCTATCAGACCTACTGTCTAGTCTGAAGTCTTCTCTATACTTTGTTAGGAAAAAAATCCTGATATAATTATTTCTGGATTAAAAAAAACAACCCCAACCCCCCCCCCCCAAACCACCCAAACTTTTCTTTTAAGGAAAAAAGATTGAACAAAAAAGGCATCAGAGAAAAAATTTCAGTTTTCAATTATATCTTTTCTGATCTCACGCCTGTAATGTATGATATTTTATATGTTAATAAATGTTAATATACCTTAAATTATTGGCAGAAATTTAAAGAGAAAATATTGATGCTGGCAGTAAGCTGTGTTTATGTAAATTAATAAAGCAAAGTTAAACCCAATTTGGTTGTTAAGGTACACTGGATTCTACTGAAAAGATATAAAATCTGAAATTTTTAATAGCTGTTCACTAACCCCAGTATGTGTTTTCAAGGAAGCACAGCTAAGAATATAATGAGTTATTGATTTCATATGGACACACTTACCAAAATTTGATCGCGAAACTCTATGAACTTCTCTACCTGAGTTGGCCAGTTACTGGCAACAATAATTGCAGTCCTTGCTGTCCTGCATATGCTGATTTCTAAGATTAAAGAAAATGTATGCAGTTAATCCCATAGTGATATTTCAAAAATACCTAAAACTGCAAAGCAACAAATTATGTTTTACTCACATTTCATTAAAAAGTCTTTATAAAGAGGCAGCAATTTCAAACAGTAGATTATATTTGTAAAGGAGTGCTAATATTCTTGAAGAACTCAGTCTTTCTACAATGTAGTAAGCTGTTTTATTATCCTCTTGAATCATTTTTTTGTAAATTTGAAGTTTGCAATGAGGAGAAGAATAACAGCTAATTTACTATTCAGTTGTATGATTGCTTGTCACTAAACGTTTTATAAGTTTTAATGCATTTAAAATGAGAAATTTATGTTATCTAGCTATACATACGTTTTCATTTACCTATCAATACTGAAAGTTATTGTGGAAACATTCCTTAATTTTTTTATATGAAAAGAAAATCCAAAAATCAATCACATGCAATAGAGGAAAACATACCTTCAGTTTCCAAGCTTCCAATTTCTCCTCTGCTTTTATATACATGTAATTTCTTTGATCAAATTGAACTACTCTTTATTTATATTGTGTGAGATTTTAGGCTTACAGAGACTTGTATTCCAGTGTAACTGAGGTCAGTGGGATACCACACGTGCTTCAAGCCTGTATTTGTGTAAGTACTGCTCAAGTCCTAAGTGCAGGAAAATATTTTCACAAGAGCTCTCAGTAAGATCACTTAATCTTAATTTAAAAGGGCTGGACAAATGTTTCTGTCTATACACACAACTCTCATCCCTCAGAATATTACCCAGGACAGAAAAAAAAGATTTTATAGTGCTTAAATTTTTATGTATTTTTGCTATGAAATGCGCAAAAGAATGCAATATAAAACCCCAAAAGAACAAGATAACGAGACAAGCTGGAAAACTCAACATTACCAGACAGATTTTACTATTGTGTGTCTAAAGAGTGAAAGAGGTACGATACATTGAAATAAAATAAGTCTTATATTCTATAAATATTGCACAAAAGAACACATATGTCAGCAAGAGGGTAAGATTACATGGAGGCACTGCTGAAAAAAGCAAACAAACAGAAATCCCCGGCAAAGACAGGCAACGTGAGCCATTCTGAAAGACAGATTTATGGAACACTGGGGGAATTTGTCATGACAAAGAAGGGGGAAAATGGAATGCAGTGTTTTTATCATGTGCAATTCCTGACTTTATTCCTGAGATTCCTCCTTGAAGTGTTGTAGAACAGGCATCCATACGTCATCCTCTCTTGTGGAATGCACAGGGATACAAGGTAGAGCACATGCAACGCCATCTCGGTCTTAGCACATGCAGAACCGCAAATATATCAGAGATATGCTGAGATTACATGAGGAGGAGAAGATCAGGAAATGTAGACTACGGACTTCAAACAAGAAAGTTACTGGGCATAATTTCCTTGAGCAATGTGCATTTACATGATGGATGATTGCAAAAGTAAGCCTCTAGACAATTGTGCTAGGCAGCTGGTTCTGGAATCCTTCACAGAAATAATTGTAGGAACACTCTGTTGAATACTGTATCTGGGCTGGATGGCTCAGAAATGGTTAAAGAAGGCACGGGAGGAATCACAGGTGGCTGAATCATTTGAAAAAGGTAGACGTGAAATGGTTTGTCACTACTTGGTAACTGAAAGGAACTAGAATGACTCTATCATCTTATTTCTCCTGTATTCAGGAGAAAGGGAAGTGAAGCATCGGTGCACCCACCACAGACCTTCCTAAGAAGTCTTGACAGAGTAGATACATCCAGGCTATTGTACATGTTGCTTTGAGGCAGAACCATGACTTCTACAGAATACAGTTCAGAGTGCCAAGCAGACATTATAAATGTCTAGTGACATCATTGTCAAGAAGAAGCATTTGATTTCAAAGTATCACTGATTTTAAATATGGAATACAATCACATAACATATTCTTATTTATCTCCATCAGTGTTTACGTCTCACCAGCTATAAATCCACTTAATTGAAAGAGATGTGAATGAATTTCTTTAGTGTTATTATTCATAGACAAATGTGTTATATCAACCAAATGGAAGGCTGGCAAAATATGGAAGGCAGTCTTTCTGATAGTTGAAGATTTTGACTTTAATCATATGGATATGCTTTTCAGTAGTCATTCCTACAACTTATTTCATAGCATTTGTATACTTAACTAGAATGTTCTTGAAATCTTCTGAAGATACTTCCTTTTGTAGTGTTGATTTTGATGTTTGCAATGTTAGCATTATTCGCCATGCTAAGATAATAATATAAACTGTCTGCTGTAGGATTCTACTTGTGCCATTGAACTACTAAGAGACAGAAGAGTTGCCATCTGCGGATTTAACCTTGCAAGAGAAAAAACTGTAAGTTTTATTCTGCACATTAAAAATGTCTAACTCTTAACTGCAATCAATTATCTACTAAGAACTGTTAGGATTTTGTTAAGGTAAGGACTACTTTAACACATTCTACTTGAAATTGCAATGTTCTTGAAGTGTGCATAGTCATATGTAAGATGAGATAGAATAAGCAACTCAACTTCAAGCAATTACTTAAACACACTCTAAACTACTGCAACTCTGAGAAATAGCATTATCAAAAAGGCAAACTGTTGTAAAAAGCATAAAATTGTATTTTCTTACATTTATTCAACTTGTTATTCTGCACAATCATTTTAAACTATTTCAAAGCCTGCCTAAAATTCTTGCTTTATGATATCAACATTTTCAGTATTACTTCCCTCTCAGGTTCTCCCTCAATGTTTTGTTATTATAACGTTAACTTTTCAGGACAGATATTGCTTCATTTTATATCGCAGTGCACACACTTGTAGGGCTTAAATATAGATTTTCTGAAACTACTCTTCTACAGTTCAAGTACCATTGCCACTGAAGCCGCATTTCTTAATCTCGTGACACATGCATTGTTTGGTAGCATAGGTCCATTCCTACAAGTAGCTCCCAGTCGGGTCATGGCTTTAGACACTGTTTTCACCCTTCTTCATTGCAGCCTTCATAGTAAAGAATCGCGACACAGGTTCCTGTAGTAACTCAAACCAGATGGAGAAGGTTGACACAGCAAAAACTTCAGCCTTGCCTCTTGGGGAATTTTCTCAAGGAATTACAGTTACTGTACACTAAGTATCTTTTCTCTTACATACTCTCCTATTCTATTTTTGTGTATCTTCTGTGTATAAAATTAACATTTTGGTCTGAAGCATCCTTCAGGATAGTGGTTGTACTGTAAATGTCCCTGAACCTTCAGCAAACAATGTAAAAAGCAGGTCTTCTTCCTTCACTGATCATTTGCCTCACCATAAAATAAGGATGGTTGACACGGGTTGCACACAGGTCCTTTGCTGAAGCTTTATCACATGACCAGTGTGTTTACAGAAAGGATTCCAAGTAATTTAAATACTTTGCTGTAGGGGGAAATGAGTCAAAAAAAGCTCTGCAGAATATCATAGTAAGCAGTATACCAGGGGTAGCACATATCTAATTCACACATCTAAAAAAAAACACCCTACAAAGCAAACTGAAATTTCAAAATTCAAAATAACCAAGACCCTTATGCTTGAGACAGAGAAAGTCCTAAATAAGAACAAAGAATGAAGAGGAAAGTGGAGGAGGCAGAGCAACTGAATGACTGTCTGTTTAATAACTCTGTTGATGTTCCTGAAATGTTATACCCAAAAAAGAAGTGACACAGAAAAATCCATAGCATTTGTCAATTGGAATGACCAAAATAACTGTCCTGAAGTTTTTAGGAGACTAGTGATACAATGCAGCAGTAAACAGAGAGGGAAAAAACCTTGTAAAAAACTTGTATTTCTTCCTTGATCTGCTTCTTGTTAGAGATATTGCCTCTAGTAAGACTACAGCTTGTGTTATTTTTATTGTAGACTAAGTAGAAATACTCAGAGGTCTTAACCTCTATTTAAAAGTATGCAATACTCTTACGATTTCAAAATGGAGGAACTTTGGTTATTTTCATCTTTGCTGACATTCCAGAAAAATGGTGTCAGAAAGGTCTGAACAACTTCCTTGATTGAAATGCCAGAAGATTTTGTTTTTTGCATTCAGGGTTTCCTCCAGTACTATTTTTGCCTGAGGTTAACCTTCTCTGTGATAACAAACCTCAATTTCACCTTAAATTATTATGGAAATTTTTAAAGTGAAAACTTAGAAGAATCCCAGTTGATAAAATCATATCTTGTCTGGAAGACAATAATTTAATATTTCGATTTGTACTGTTTTTTCTTATTAGCAGTTATTCTTACTAAAGAACTTTTTTTTTATTTCAGTTTTTATTTTTATTTGTAGGACTTTGCTCTCTTTGGCAAGCACTTTCTGAAATCTGAAAGTAGCTGTCTTCTCTTTCTGAAGAAAGGGGTTTGTCATAGTAACATGGCTATGACTGGTTAAATTCCCATTAACAGATGATCTACTTAACCTTAACCAGAAGTGAGAGTAATATCCATTGGTTAAAGATTTTATCCACAACCTGTACCTGACATTATAGTAGCCTTGCAAGTATGCAGACTGCTATCAAACACTGTGAAGACAGCTTTCTTGTGTTTATTCATCTGATTTATATTCCTTCTAGAGCAGTTCCGCTTGGTTGGTAAGGAAGGAAAACACGGTCAGGATCTAGTTTTTGTTACTGGTATAGTTCTTGCAAGGCAGGGAGTTTCTCTCATGCCCTAAAAGGATTAACACCAACACGGGGTACCAGGCTACAAATAATTTTAGATACAAGCAAAGGAGAGCTTAGTACTGATACCATAAAGAAGAAAAAAATGCTGACACTCACTAGTAAGTCCTCAGATAGAGCAGAATGTGGTTGCTTGTGGTACTACAGGGGAATAGTGACAAATTATGGACTGCCATAGGAAAGCACTGGAGCAGTTACTATGAATAACAGCGCTCTAGTAATCAACAGTGGAATCAGCAAGACTTAGACCACTCTCACCACATTTGCAAGAACAGCAGTCAGTAGCAAGTGAGCACTGAGACATCAAATGATGTCCTGGTGGCTTTTATCATCAGCTGCTGAATGGGTCCTTGTTGAGCTACTTTCAGATCAGTCAGGCTATAGAAGATTTATGGACCTTGATTCTAAAAGGCATTAAGGGAGATGGCTAGGAGACCAGTGTTGCTTTGCTTTTGACATTCCTGATTTCCTTTGTTGTCTGAAGATTTTATTTTTTTTTAAAAAGGTGAAGGACTGGTTTTTAATACTTGTCAAAATCCTTGAAAAGGAAAAATCCTTTTTCCATGAGGCATAATCTTAAGTTCTACCCTAGCAACTCCAGAGAGCTAGCTAAGTGCTAGTTCTTTTCAAGAATATTTGATTTTTTTATTTTACATAAGATTCCTTTAAACTCTCTCTACTCTTTGAAAATAATTTATATAAATCTTAGACAGTTTTGTCTGGATTAACATAACCAATTGTTCAATGGCTTAAATAACTGAAACCATGAGTAATCAAAAATCTGAGGATTTAGGACAACTAAAATGATACTAGATATACCTTTATTTATCAGATAACTCCTTTATAATAACACCATTAAAATATGTCACACTAAGTACTAGGAAGGACTTGTAAGGTGATGAGAAGCAGCACTAAGTTTTATGCCTTTGGCTAATAGCACTGGAATATTCAAAGGGAGGGTGTCTCTTCAGCAGATGTTCCTGGTAACAAAATCTTAAGCTCAAGTTCTGTGGGGGAATACACACCAAAAAGAAGTGCTAGAATGGGCAGAATAAATATATAAGTGGGCTAAGATCACAACCTCTTATTCCTGATAACAAAGCCATTATATGGTCTCCAAAACATAGCCACTCTGAGGTTTCTTTTGGTTTTGTGATTTGTGTGAAGCAATGTGTTCACCTTTGTGTAAGACAGAAAAGACAGCAAACTGTCAATACGCAGTTCAAATGCATTCCACTATCCATGTTTGGAGCATTCTTTTTAATTACTTTAAAATAAGGAATAGCATAACCAAACTTATTTATTGCATGAATAAATTTCAAAGAGCTTTACCTCAACATGACATTTAAGAAATATAAAGAATTTGAACAAATCCAACAAAATAACTTTTAAATTGCTTTTCTTAACACATAGGGATCTAAATAATTTTAGGAACAATCAGTTGCATAAATAGGCTGTGTAGTCAACACAGCATTAGAAGTCCTTCTGTGATTTCCTTTTCAAAAAGTGTCCTGTACCAACCTACCTATATGAAGGTCCAATAACTTTATGTGAGCAGCAAGATACTGAGGAATAAAACCAAAACCTTAAGAAACCAAATTTATGGACTCTATAGGGACTACACTCTCTTTCACCATCTTTGTTTACAGGAACAGCTCACCACAAATTTATTCAAATGCTGAAGTGTGGAGAGCATCAGGACTACTTTCTAGTTTATAAACGGGTGACAGTTTAAGGCCGTATGATTTCAGGACATAAAAACATTTCAAAAGACAAATCTGATTTTGACAAAACATACTAAAAATATTCTATAGTCAGGTCATTTAATGTGCCCCAACTGAATTTTGATGAACTTGCCACCTACAAAAAATCTGCTTTTAGGGAAAGCGCTATGTATCAGTCAAGTTAATGTATGAATTAACGAATGTGTCTCTGACTAAAGCCAAGCAAAGATAAAACATGATTTCTTTTTCAGAAGCTGAATCATCATATATTATTTTTAATGATACATTCCACAAATGACAGTTTTCAGATTTTATGCAGTTAAAAACTCCATTTACTCGAATATCTTTCCTATTTCAGTAACTTTAAAATTAGACAGACAAAGGATTACCTGACAGTTTATGCCTTTTCCACTTGACTGTTCAAATGGAAGAAAAAGGCCATCAAACTTTCCCAGTTCCTTACCCCCTAGGTACAAGTGAAAGATCTAATCCATATGCTTTCAGCACAAAGCTACTCATTTTGATATAAACCCCAGCAAGAAGTCCTTCCTAACACAAGAGCTAATTAAAAACCTTTAAGAATAATCTTAACTACAAGAAACGTTTCCATAAAAGGGGGAAAAAAAAAAATCTCTTGTGAAGAG
Organism: Nipponia nippon; assembly: GCF_047370975.1. Lineage (NCBI taxonomy): Eukaryota > Metazoa > Chordata > Aves > Pelecaniformes > Threskiornithidae > Nipponia > Nipponia nippon. Next base: position 20,117,827 of record NW_028262358.1, read on the forward strand.
TTAACAATGTCTTTTTCATCATCAAACCTACATAATACAAATATTATTACATGCCAATAATGGACGCCCTTAAGGAGAATAGATGAAGTGTGATGGGATTTTGTTTACTCACCTCAATATACAGACTGAATTCCATCTTCTCATTCAGCCCATATTCAGCCTGGATTTGGTGCAACCACTCTCATTTTACAATATAACACTGTATAAATTATTATTTTCATCCTATTTATAGAGAAAATCCCTACTCATAAAGCAGAATCCCACTGTGTTCGGCACTAGACAAACATCAAATTAAAGCTCAGGTTTCTCCAGATAAAAATTCCAGGCTCCTTCACAGCAAGATAAAAGTACCATAAAAATTTTATTAGAGTAAGTCTTCCATGCTGTTATCAACAGGTAACCTGGCATTTGTATAGTGGTCTTTGTTGATTTATAAAGCATTTAAGGAAAATAAGATACAAATTGGTAAAGTGTACAGCAGGAGATGAAGTATTCTTTAATTCTTTTTGCATGAAAAACGTACATTCAAACTGACTTGGTCTTGTTCATCTTGCTTCTTCTAACACTGATTTTCCAGACTAGAAAGTATTTCTTCATTCTAGAAGCAACAGAAATAATTATTTTTACATGTAAATTTTACAGACTGTCACACTTGCTGTCGCAACAGCTCATTAACAGCACTTACGCTGTCGGGAGACAGATGCAGATCTATTTAGCCAATTTCCGCTTTCTAAATCTGCTCCCAAAATGGCCTCCACACTTCTTCATCTATCTTGACAAATGTGTGAAAAGTAAAGCTAAAGCAGAGGCCTGTTGTACCCACAAAAGACAAAGTACACTAAGCAAACATGATTATCGGCTTGTTTGAAACCCAAACATAAGCATACTTAATAGACCATAACTGCATGAGCATTTTTATGCCGAGTAAAAATAGTACCGCCTCTGCCAATAACAAACCAGCAGCTTTAAGCTAACTGTGCCTTATGTTAACTGCACCAAGCCCCAGTCCTGGCCAGTTAGGCTTGTTACCAACTTGTTCCAAGAACTTCCTGTGTAAACTGGACCTTGGTACCAGAAGCTTCTTGCTGGGTTGTAGGTTAAGCACGGGATAATAGTAAAGGCCTTGAAAATATGGCCGCAGGTTGAAAGCAAAGGGTCCCAGAACCCATAAGTCACTGATGGTCAGTTACTGGGCAGTGATAAAACACAACCCCCAAAGCTGGGTAAACATTACTTTTGCTTTACGAAAAGAAACAGCAGCTAACTACGGAAAATCAGTAAAGAAAAAAAAACAAAACAAAAAACCCAGCCAAGCTACAGGATAGTGCACCTGCAGCAGCCTGGGAAAGTACTCATTAAGCTTTTGCAAAACCTAGCCCAGAGGCAGAGGCCAATTGTCTAGAAACAATTTAAACACTGTACATTTATAAATGGGTAGGATCCCCAGTGTGGCTGGGCGGGGAGGAGAGATGCAACATGTTCATTAACATTTCAGCTTCCCTCGGTAGACAGGTTTTGTGTCTTATCTCCTCAACCCCTGTGACCAAGGCGATCAAGAACTGTGCTAATCACACCACATCAGCTCAGCGGTACTTCATACTCACAGAGATTGTGCAGGATTAACTGACTATGGAGTGATGATGACTGATAATGGATATGAACTAAGCATTAACATAAAGTGCATAGTTAAAGAATGTCAGTTTAGTAAAATTTTGTTTAGAAGTTTAAAATTCGCTTATCTGTCTTCTAAACGTTCCCATCACAGCAATCTTTAATTCTCTAATTGACACATATACACACATATTCAGTAACAACAAATGTTATCAGAATTTTGTGGAGCAATGTCATGAAATAAAATCATGATTACTTTGGTTAATTTTTATATTTGCAATGTGGCACTGGCAAACGTAAAATGCAACTTCAAAAACATGTGAAATTTGTGATGCCATCATTGTGATGACTGATGAACGCAGAAAAAACTTGCATGCATAAATCCAACATGAGACACAGGGTCAAGTATCAAAACTGAATCACTTCCAGCAATATTCTCTAGATGAAAGTAAAAAATAAAGCAGAAACAAGTACTTCCCACTAAAAAGTAACAAAAGTAAAATATTGAGACAGATGTGTAGGAGGTGGATGTTTAATATTAGTCTAAGCAACAGGTTAAAATTCAGCTATCATGTTTTTATTGATGTTTCCAAAACAGCCAGCCACTAAATATTTTCTTCTATTTTACACCACATAATTTTCTTGAATGCATTCTGTATAAGGTGAACAGAATTAGCTATTTTGATACATTCTATGTAATGTGGAAGAGAACAAATGGAAGAATTAACTTGCCTCCTCAAATTTAGTGCACAGGAAGATATTACTAGAGATATTCTTACTTTTTCTAAGGTTAAATAAATAAACAAGAAGAACCAAAAAACAGCAAAAGAGAAAAGAGGATGTTTGGTTTCGTTAATGATTTAGACGTAAGAACTGAAAAGATTTTGAGTAGTCTTTAGACATTGTAATTCCTGAATATGCGTATGCAGGAATTAACACAATATTAAGTTGGCATTTTATCATACAAAGATATTGAAAAGTATTACTGTAATTGGTTAACTTAAATTAATTTTTTTTTCATTTCCTTACCTGAAATTGGAAAATAAATTCAAATTGAGTAACCTATAATACAGCTGTCTTTCATGCAGCCATTGTGGTACTGGTGTTATTTCTGTTTCTCCAAATTTATGGCCTGCAGAAAACTAGCGAAAAAAATATGAAAAAAGATACAACTCATTTTCAACAAGAATTTGACAAGCGTTACTGAATCTTCATCATCAAAGACAAAAAGCATGAATACTGATGACCTCAGCAGTGGCAAAATTCACCACATTTTATTTTGTCTACCAATGTAGTTTTTGTTTAATTTTGAACAAGCTTACAGGTACTACGTGTCTTTATAATTTACATATTAAGATGTTTCTATCATTCAAATATGTCACTATGGCACATACATGCTATTCAGGAAAGTATTCAAGCAGATGTCAGAGTCTGTCCCTAGTTAGGAAAGCCCCTCAGTACATTTTGAAATTCATTTATTTAGACTTACTGAATACTTTTCTCATATAAAAATGCTTTATCTCACAGAAAGTATGTAAGAAGGAGGAATCTGAATGTACTTATTTACTGTTAGCAAGTAAAACTATGGAATATCAATGTCTTCCCATCATTACATGATGCAACACTGAATAAGAGGAAAAGAGAATTAGACTTGTGGAAAGATTTCCAATACAATGTGGCAGATATATCCCCACAGAGGGTGGTCACCATAAGACCTTCTGGCAGCAAACTCCAAAAACCCTTTTCTTGAACCTCTGCCATAGCTTTCAGGTAGGCAAAGAGCATCTTAGAACCATATCAACAACAAGGTAAGCAAATAGATTTCCATTCTCCAAAGAGAATGTTCACACCTGTGTGAAAGGTTATAAAAATTAGGAACTGTAAATTAGCATAATTCCTTTTCAAATCTGGACTGGAGACTGGCAAGGATACAGTAAAGTGACAATGGGCAGATGTACTTTTGTAGAAATCTTCATTATCTTTCATAGAAGTATAAGAGACAGAAGACTGGCTACTAAGCACTAATTAATAGTTTCGAATGAATCATTCTCTGGTTTAGCCAAAGCAAGTAGTAGATCTTTTATTACAGACGTTTTTGGAACAAATCACTTTGTATTTAAATCAAGATTGTACTTCAAATTTCTGTACTACAGCAAGCATTCTGAAGGCAAAGGAACAAGGTTGCAGCCTTTTTTTCCCAAGCACATTCTCAACATTTATTCTTTTCTTCCAATCTGGTTTTATAAAAGCTTAGTACCTCCACTGGTAGCAAATATATCTTCCTCATCTTAACAATGGTAATTGCATCAGTTCCTAAGCCACGTCTGTAATTTTCTGACATTCAAATCATGTATCTCATACATACAACAAATAGCTTAACTTCAGCATCCAGCAACAATCCAATTATGTAAATTATGCAATTATCACTTCTTCCATGTAAAGTTAGTGTCATACTAGTTTTAAACTTCACTGATGCTGAAGAGAAAAAGGGCTTCAAAGTTGAGGTGTCTTCAAAGACATTTAAGAACTGATGAAACATCATGCAATGTGGTGCTCATATTCTTAACAGGTATTATTTTTAGTGCTTCTTTTAGGCATATCTGTGCTCTTGGTGAGATGGATTAGGTCTCTAATCTGACTGAAAACCTGGCAAGCAGATAAATACACATATAAAGTATTTTCATTCATTTTCAGCTAAATTAGTGAGATGATTCAACATCCTGGCCATGAAATCACCAATGCCAACACAATGGAGAGGGTGGCTTAGAGCCAGTCTCTCAGCAGCCTTACATAGGCTTAAATCAGTCATGAGATCTCATTCTGAGATAGAGAATAAACTTTGGTCTTTTGTTTTTTTAAAAAGATCATGCTGTCAAGACTAAACAAAGACTAATCTATGAGTCACTAAGAAGCCAAGATAAGTCATGAACATTACCAGTTTCCATGCACAACTATCAGCAGAGGGTATGCCCTTGTCTGAAATCAGAACACACAGGATGTGAGTGTATTCCCTGTTGTGCATTACTATGACCAGAAATGCAGATAGTTAGTGGATTACTGGGCGCTAAGTTTTAAGTTACCTATCTTCTGATACACCTAGTCTTGAACTATACCATAGCTCAAGATCTGAACACATGCCTGAGCAAAAGGATGAGCTATGTTCACCTCAGAGCCAACAGAGGACTTGGCTTTAGGAGGGACCAATAAGCTCTTAGGGAAAGGCGGCAACATAATTGCAATGGGAATACAACATGATAATAAATGAAAAGCAAAATGTTCTTTCTGTGGAAATCTCTGGGTTCATGTTGTTCTGTGTGCTGTACAATATGTTCTGTCTGCTGTACCTTAGACACAAATGAAGCTGTAACGGTCCAATATTCTTTGTTTTGCATAGCCGTATTCACAGAGACAGCCTGTAAATCATACGGGTTGTAGGGAGCTTTAAAGTTGTTCCTGTTTCGTTGAAGACAATATATATATTCCCCACTATCTTTTAGCAGTAAAGGTTTCTGTCAAAAGAGGAAATTATTTATATGTAGATATATAATTCATTTTTCATAATTACCAGTTATATATCTATATATTTTACTATGAGAAAATAAAGTATCCAAACATTCTTACAAAAAGCTTAGTAATAACACTGAGTTGACTAGAAAGTTATTCTATTATCATCACATTTTTCTATTCTGTTATTTGCACTCTAAATAATTATTTTTCAGTTCCACCAGCAGCTACTTCAATATTACTATTTCTTGTTGAGAAAAGTCTCATACAACCCTGTTAGTGTTCCAAATTTTTTATCCAAACTTGAAGAAACCTTTTAGTAATTAAATTTCTCCATCTATAAAAAGTGGTAAGCATTGTTAAACTTAAAAAACACATAAAGCTCTTAAGTAGCAAACACCTAACAGTTAAAGACAGTAGGTATTAGTGGTATCTAGTGGTTTTGAAAATGCATCATTATAGCTGGAAGAAATTTTAGTTTTGTGGACAACTGTAATGTTTCTTAAACATTTTGCAGCCATATCTGAAATCAAAAGTCCCAAGGGATAAAATATAACACATATTTTATTTTTATTGTGTGTCCAAAATATTTCACAACATTGTGCACATTGAAAGAAACTTGATTTTTTTTTTTGCTGTATTGCCTGTTTTTTTTGTTCACGAAAAAGCGTGTATGCAAAATTATAATTAAACCAGATATGTGTCTGTCTTTGAATGCACCAAACTAGGAAGAGAACACAGGCGGCATCCCATTTGCCTACATCAAGAGCAGACTGCCCAGTACCACTCACAACAAATACCGGCCTCATACTTGACATGTCTGATCAGGACAGACATCATCACAATTCGACTTAGTGCTAGAATAGCTGAACTATGGGGAGCACTGGCTAAGTACAAAGTTTAAGCGATTGCTATGGACCCAGAGATGGAATAAATAATTTTAGGTACCACTACTCTGACCATCTTCTCCCAGAACTCTGCTAAGGCTCTGACAATTGCAAAGTGTAATTTTGCTTCCACTTCTTATTTTTAAGAATTAGAATTCAATCTTGCTAATTAGATAGAATTCTAATAGTTTATAATCTTTAAACATTTTGTTGATTCTAAGAACAGATCTATCCTTTTTCAGAGGCAAAAACTTTCAGGAAATAAGTATTTCTGGATTTATAACCAACACCATTTCTAGAATGTGTAATTGCACAGGATGTGGACAAGGGAAAGTAAAAATCACCGTAAGTGTAAACTTCTCAAGTCTGGCCACATCAGCCTCTCTAGCTAACCGTTCACATGGTGGTAACTTTGTTTGCCAGCCAAGTTTGCCTCGAAGCCTCAAAATATGCATTATAACATCATCATCAATTGGTTCTGGTACATAGAGAAAAGAAAAAAAAAGTTATTTTTTTTCCCTTGAACATAAAATCTTTAGATTCATTGCACAAGCCAGCCGGACATTCGTTCTTTAGTTTCATTGCATAAGCCTTAACAAGCGTGGAGGATTGGTCTAACGTTATTCAGACCGAGTCGGAAGGCACTGAAAACCTGTGTTAGAAAGTTTTTCTCAATAAAAAAAAAAAAAAAAGCCATCAGATATTCCAAATGTATTTTCCTGCAACTGAAGAACAGTTGTTCAATTTACTTCAAAGTAATTTCAATTTCCAGTGATTCTACACTGATCTTTGGTGTAATTTACACAGCAAAATTCAAAGTGCTCAGTAGAAAAAGTATGATTTACAGGCCAAAAACCTACTCAAATGCTAAAAAGACTGAAAGAATGAGAAAAAGCTTCTGAAGGCAGAGCAAAATCTCAGCTAAACAAAAAGAATGTTGAAAACAAAAGAATTAGAATAATACTTTTCTTTCTAATAGTTAAAAGAAATTCCTTTTTACATGGAAACATACTACCTCTTTAGAAATCAGACCAATCTCGTCCTGTACAGGAGAACAACCCAGTTGAACAAAAAAATTCTGTAACATTATGGAAAACAATTTGAGAAGTCCTGTAAAGCATTAAACATATCTTTTCCCATGTTTTTTAATCCCCATTAAAATGTGCATAGAAAAAAAGTTTGGAAAAAAAAGAAAAAAAAAAATCTATTTGTGGTATCACTCCCTCACAATTTTGAGACTTAATGGAGAAAAAATGATCAAAACTATTTTTCCCAACACTAATCCTGGAGGACAAGTAGGAAAACATGACTACTCTTTACGAATCCTCTAATTAAAAGAAAACTTACTGTAGCTAACTATAAAATATAAACAACATTAAGAATTCAAATGCTGTCTGAAAGTAAATTCTACTCTGAGATCGGGTATAAAAAAATAAACCATCAGAAGGTTAGTAGAGAGGATAAAGTTGTTAGCGTCTGAAATAAAGTTTCAAATGACAGCACGCTCTCATGTGCAGCTGTATCCGCTCTCCCCTACACATGTACTCTTACTCTAAAGGCGGGAAAGGGTTGAGGAAAGACAGTAGCAGTTGAGTATATTCTCCACTATATCAATGTAAATCTGATGTAAATATACAGGCTGTACAGGCACAACTAAGAGCAGTCTTCCCCCTCAATGTTACGACTTACATACCTGTTCTATCATAAGAATAAACTTTTGCTCTCAAAGGCTTTTTAGAAGATCTTTCAACTTCTGATTTCTCACAAGTGTTTTTATGGCAACTTGGTTCCAAAACAGCTGTTTGCATTTCAGTCCTTCTAATATTATCTGCAACCGACCCATTAAAAAGGAAAATGTTAGTCATTTAAAGCAGATCACTATGCACAATCATTTTCTAATTTAAGTTAACCTTCCTAAAAGGTTACATTTCTGCAATGTCTACTTCCCAAAATGTGGGGAAAGAAGCATGTTCAAGACCCATTATACAGCCTTCTCACTTAAAGAAAGTTTGAATAGGTAAATCAGCACAGAAAAGAAGTATGGATACCTGTAACTTTATAAAACCACAATAAACACATACTCTTATGCACTTTAGTTGTTATACTGAATTAAAGTCAGCGTTACACCTCCACTATTCCATGTCTTTTTTTTTTTTTTAAAGATGTGAAGTTTTGTAGGAGTCTTTTCATGTATTCACCACCCACAAAGAAAGTGTCGTTCGCATCCCCTGCAATGCCCAAAGAAGAGCATTCCCTTCTAAAGGTTTCAGAGAGAAGGACAGAGTGTATGTTCATGCTACAGCTGCCCACTGCAATATTAAATCTTACCAAATATTAGAAGCCCAGTAAGTCTGCTATTTTCAGCAGAAAAACACAAAATGAACTATCAGTCCATGCATGAAGTAAAAACTGGAATGCTTGTGACTTACAGTACTCTCTGTTAGAAATGCACTGGAGGACACTGTGTATTTACAACTGTTTCAAAAAGGATTGTTACAATGATGAGGAAAGAAAGTCAGATCTTTTGTTACCCCACTTTCTGTCATTTTAGGTACTCTACCATGTACAGAAAATGAAGGTGGTGTGCCAAAACCATGATGAACACCTTTGCAAGCAGAAGCTGTGGGAAGTGTCTTTTTCAAATTCTCATTCTTTGACATTAAGGACACCGTTCTTGTTCTGCTCCTTTTTAACTCCATTGTCTCATGCTCTGACATGCTGGTAGGCTGACAAACAGATTCTTCTCTTCCCTCCTTATGCATTCTTGAGCATCTAAAATTGAACAACATACTCTTTTATGAAAAAACCTCAAGATTCAGTCACACAGGCAAACTAGAACAATCAACAAAAACACAACTTGTATAATGGTTTGCATTTATGATTAAGATACAGCTGTGCTGTGGCACAGAATATAAAGCTTTATTCATGACAAATAAAATATTCAGTGAGGGTGGGGAAAGGAATCAAAATAAAATTACAGCCCTACCTGTTGTGCTCTGGCACTATAGGCATCAGAAGCAGTATTACATAAAACCTGATCATTGTTTTAATTAGACTCAAAGGTAAGAGAGCTTCAAGATTAAACTAAATTTAAGCTCTGGAAAACACAACTATCAATGCTATAATTTGTTCTCATTCTTAGTAACTCCAACAACATGGTATCTACTATGAAAGCAGAAATAAAGCAATAAATTGTATTTTGTAAATTAAATTCTTTCCTAGAGAAAGCATAAAAATAAGAATCCTGTAATACAGGATTTGTATTACATTGGGGTTTTTTTCAAGTTCATTCTTAGATTTGTAATCCAATCTGAAAATCTCTTAAATAAGTTCAATATGCATGAAAAAGTAATTCAAGGTTAAGCTAGAAAGCTCTGAAAAGTATATGCACTACATTAGCTTGCCTGTATGAAAACAAGAGAAAAATAACTATCAGCAGTTAAAATGCAAAAAGAAAAGGATGCAGGAGAGTCAGCTACACCAGCTTCTTGCACATCTTGTGGGTGACAGCCTCTGCATTCACTAAAGCATACACAGTTTAGATATATTTTTAATCTGTGAAGTTCCAACTAAGTTCACTTGTCAGGACAAAATGAAAAATAAATAAAAACCATGAAGGAAGTAATGATTTCATGCACAGTTTCCTCTCATTTAACCAATTACATCCTCAGTAACAACCAAAAATAAACCACAGGAACAGTGGTGGGAAAATTAATTAAGATAACTGCTTCAACTAACTGTTGGTCCGACTCCGTTGTGGATATGCTGTAAAAAATTCAGGCTATATAATTCAGACTGAAAAGGCTAATTCATAATCTAGATTACATCGAAGTGGCAATGGCATCAAAGAAGAATCACTTAGGGCAGCTGAAATTGTCTAAAACTCATGTGCCAGAACTTTTTGCTTTAGCAGCAGCCCCACACTATATATGCACTTCCCACAAGAGCACGGAAGATCAATGCACAAGTCTTGAAGTTTCTCTTCCAGGAGAGAACTCCATAACACAAACTACTAAAAGGAATGACAGGGTGAGCAGTGTTCATACCAAAAATACATCTCAAAGAAGTTACTTTATTCCATATCTTGTTTCTTCTCCTAGTACTTGTTCACCATAATTTCTTTCTTGTGGTACATGCACACTTAGCTGTGGGTAGCACTTCAGCAGCAGCCTGCTCTTTTGAAGACTGATTTCAGGTCTTCAACAAAAAGAGCAGTTTTGCCCGATATGCCAGCAGTTTTAGCTACCTTAGCATTCTCAGTATGGCTCTTCTAGACATCTTGAACCTCGAAGCTGTCCATGAATATACAATGATTATCTAGATATCAATAAATTTACTGATTATCTGGCAAAGACCACAGTCACTCCCTTGCACATATCTGAGACACATTTGTCACACAGCAGTACATAGATGCAGAAGACAATATGGTCCAGAATAAACAAGTAAATCCTCATCTCCCTCATGAGACTGTCATGTTGGGAGACACCAATGTCCACTCAGATCTGGAATTCTTGGAGGAAGTGTAAATTAGCCAAACTCTGACATGGTCCTATAAATTGCATTCTTTGTACTAGAATAAAGTTTGATTTTTGCATGTTTACCATTCCCTGGGTCACAATTATGCAGCTGTCCTCTGCTAACTGTTAGGGAAAACCACTTTTTTCTTTTTTTTTAAACTAATCTCTTCTCCAGCTAGGACATAGTGCTGCACTGTGCTGGTCTGCTGTCATCTTACCTAGACTGGTAGATCAGTAGAATCTTCCTCAGTAATGGCCCTTGTTCACTATGAATTACGTTTTCCATGTGATAACATGCAATCAAATATGAAAACTTATTCCAAAAGTTAAGAGGTGCAAACTGGTTCCCTGGCTGCAAAGAAGGATTAAGGTGGTTAGCAATTATCTTGTACTTGAGTCTATGAATGGAGACTTGATCTTCCTTAATTCAAAGATGTAGAGACATCCTTTATTTTGGGGGCTAGGAGTTAACTGTTACAGATTCCTTTTGTCACAGTCTCACAGTTAGAGCAGAGATTTCTTAAAGAAGGACTAATCTTAAAAGAGGACTAGACTGTACCGAACTGGATGGTACCGCCAGTGCAGACAGTTCTGTGCTAAGAGGAGTTTTGCCTTCTGAAAAGAGAAGTGCAAGAGCAAAAAAGTGAAACCTCAGGTAGCAAATGGCAACCCCAAATAAGATTCCTCTCTTGACTGAAGAATGATAAAGTCAAATTCAGTATGTGAAAGATGAGAAATCTGTATTAGCAGCCCCTAATACACTAGTAGCAGCACTTACATGCTTTTCTGAAGACAAATGTACAAAGCCAAAAATTTTATCTGGGCAAAATATACAAATACAAAATAAGTTGTACTGTGAGCACTGAAACTAATGAAGATGGGCAGTTTGCTAATCTGTGCTTTAATACTCCTTAATCACTCCCCAGAAATACTTCCATCTTCAATTTCCATGCTTGGATTCCTCCTCTCAGCTTTCTCTCACATCACCTACTAATTAAACCAGACAATTAGCAGCATGTATTGTGGCTGGTGATATAAGCCAGAATGCAGATCCTTACTGGTCAGATACTTTCCAATATCTGGGATAGAGACTATTCTGCCTGGCTCAGGACTGATGAAAACTGAGGTTCCATCACACAAAACCTCATTTTTCACAAACTGAGAAGAAGTTCACATCCTCCAGATGTCTACATCTCTCATATAAGTTTAGATGCAAGAGGTCAATTAGTTCGAAATCCATGGAAGAAGAAACTGATAGACAAACTTCATTTTTTTAAAAAAGGAATTTAGCTCAAAATACCCCAAGTGTGGTTTTAATCCAATCTACAAAATTCAGGAATGGAGGTTTGCCTATAAGAAGGCATTCTTGTCTCTTCAGCCTCAGAAAAATATTTTCCTTCCTCATCACCTGTACAAAAGGGAAGGGAAACCAAAAGATGAACTGTGCCAGAAGACTGGGGATTACGAACTTCTAGAGCTTCCTGCTGCAGCTATCTGTAAAGGATGACAGTATGAGGAGGTTCAAAACAGGAGAAGACAAGTTCATGGTCAACAGGTTCATAAACAGATATATGGCAAAGCTGCAGTCCCAAACAATCATAATCCAGTAATTATGGATGCTAGGGGAATACAAGGGAAATAGACTGCACAAGGCAGTCAGGCAGGCTTGCACGGTCTCCCTAAATAGCCTCTACTCCTGCTAACGTTAGAGACAGAATCCTGGACTTCACTGATCCCACTAGAGCAATTTTTCTGAACCTTCAATTTTTGGCAAATATACATCATCCCTTCACCTTGTCATCGTATTTCAAAGGTTTTTGATACAGTATTTGAGAGCAATATGAACACTCCTTTAGTTTCACTTCAAGACAATAAACATTTAAATCAACTCGGTCATTGTACTCCATCATTAAATTTGAAAAATACTAATACTTGGCTTCCTTTATACAGATGAAAGCAACACAGTACATAGGAGTATATTTGCACAGGTTAATATAGCATATAATTCCCCATTGACTGACTGTATTCTGTTTGCAGTGACTTCACTAGCACTTCTCTAGATTTTCAGTGACATAAATGAGATCAGACTCTATTGCAGTGGGTGAAAATTATAAAGTTTATGCTGGAGCATCAATCCAGGCTTCACAGAATTTGCAGGGAAGCAGTCAAATAATTCAGGAGAAGACATCCATTGCAGTTTCAAATTTCAAGTAGCAGAGAACAAAAAGTTATCATAAAGAAATGTAATTACACATACACATTTCCAAAACACAGGCCTTCCTCTTTTATTGCTGCTTTGTGTTTCCTTTCTGTGCTTGCTCTGTAAACTGCTGTGCGAAGAACAGGGTACTTCTTCTCTACTGAGGATGACTATGAACAAAGGGCAGAGAAACACATTAATTTCAATAACTATTGAGTGAGTGGTCATATATTATAATCTAAAAAAAAAAAATCAAAGAAGGCATTTATTTAACAGCTATGGAAAACATTTTCAAACCAACTGATGGCTTAACTCAGCTTTCATTACAGAATTTTTATGGGTTAAGATATACAGCATTTTATGTGTATGAAAATTTACTTATAAAAAGAATCTTGATAAATGACTTAAAAATAACAGTGCTCAGAGCGCTAAAATTAATGTCTAGTGTTTTCATATGGAATATAAAATTGCTTTCTCCTGTTCCCATCATCGTAAGCCTGAAACAGTTACAAACCTTCAGAAAAAAAAATTCTAAATTTAGAACAAGTCATTGTTTTTCAGGACACTTAAGCCAAACACTAACTAAATGAAAATACTTCTATTCATCATGTAAATTAGATTAATTTACATGGTTTTATAGAGAGAGTAAGGGATTCACATATATAAAATGTAGAGGTCTGATTTTGGTTATTCAAATTAGCATCATAAAATAGAATTTTGGTACTTTATATGAATGACAAGATCCAACAGTTTACACTGGAAAAGAAAAAGCTAAGATAATGTAAAATAGAATATAATGCCTCTGTTTCATTTCGAGAGCTACAGTTTACTGCTGTGAGATGATATTTTAAATGATGAAGACTAACTCATACTGTAGCATGTTTGGCAAGAGCAATTAAGTAATGTAAGGCCCTGCATTGCACTCTGCTTTGGAGAGACAGAGGGTAGTAGGCTAGGAACAAATTAAGAAGATTTCACCAACAATGGCAGGACTGTAGTGGGGTTTTAAGCAAAAACATTTTTCTTTCAAATTCCCATATTTTGTTAGTATCAAACACTTCCTCCAGGAAAACGCTTCAAGACAAATGGCAGCCTCTGAAGCTTTCCTTGCAACGTTCCTAGGAGAAAGACTCACTCCCATGATGGCACAGGCATTAAACACATAATCAACACGTATTCTTACAACATTTTCCCAGACAAAAGCCAGATTTAAAAGAGAGGGGAAAAAAAGCTGTATCTAAAAATACTGTAAATATAGGATTATCCTACATATGTCAAGGTTATCCATACAAAGGATGCCTGCCTACTCATTAGGTTAACGTCACTTTTTTCAGTCTTACAAAAGATCCCAATATCCCCAAAGCTGCACTGGCAAACAAAATCAGTTGCGCAAAAATTAATTCAATATTAACACTGTTGCAAACTCCCAGAGAGTCTCTACAAGCCCCTATATTCTACTACAAGTCTGTTCATATTTCGTTTTTGGACCCCTCTTAAGACACCTCCAACAGCTCAGCAACACTAAAGAGCCACAGCTGCCCAGGCCCAGAGTTCAGTCCAGAAGCGCACGTGCAACAGTGCTGGCTTCAAGTTATGAGTGCACAAGCTAACCCTGACTCCAGGATTAGCAGCAACTCACCAGAATTTTTAAAGATCTAATTTTGGGCTTTTGGGCACCCAGATTTAGAAAGGATTCAGGAACATACATGCTTTTGTATTTAACTCTAGCTTAAGACTATGTAATTGTAATAGTTAACTCTAAGTCAGACTTTTAGTATAATGGCACTATAGCTAGGAGGATATTAACTGCAATTAAAATATTAACGCATAGTCAAGTTTAAAAACATGCACATTCTCACCAGTTCACTGTTGTCTTTTTCACTGCTGTCAGCTGGTTCACACACAGCATACCTGCCTTTTACCATAAGCAGTACCTCTGCCCTCTCTGGTTCAAACCGGAGACGAGATACTAATTTTTCTTTCAGCATTTTGTTTCGCTCATCCATCTGGGGTAGGTATTCTTCATCCTAAAAGTAAGAAAACATTTATTGAATTAAATTTGCAGCAATGACTGTCTCCCCACTATGCCCTCAGCGTGAACTTTATACTCGACAAGATCTTCATGGCTTATTAGAAATCAAGTGGTGTTTGGATATTTGCTATTTGCTTCTGCAGCGTTGGAACTGAAAGTTCTCACAGTTGACAAATTAAAACCAGTTAATTGTACACTAAGTGGCAAATTAAACATTTATTTGCTTTGAAAAATGAATAATGTAGAACTATAAAACACATTTACTGCATTAATGATAATTTAGATAAAAGAGTAATGTACATTTTTACAAGGACCTCTACAAGAAAAAAAAAGAATTCCTGAATTTTTTAAGCGTCACATACTATATACAGTATATATGGAAAGTCTAACAGAGTCTGAAAAGATATTTTGAAGATTTTTTAAAATCCTGAATCCAGCCCAAAATAGTAATCTAAAAAATCCAGTTCAAAAAGACCATTGTACTTTCTAACCAGGAAGCTATTAATGCAAATTTGAAAAAGCATTCAAAACCAAGACAGAGCAGAAGTCTTCATTCCTGACTTGTAAGTCTCTCTCAGATATCGTATATAGCTTAGTTTCCCAGTTAGGTCCCCCTTCTCCATTCCCTCACGTGCTTCAGAATCACAGCATCGTTAAAGCCCAGACATGATAATACGTAACATGGTAAAATATTAAGTATTATAAACTCTAACTGGTGGCTCTATATACAGAAGCTGATTTGCAACAGTTAATTATGAACTGCAAATATGTATGTATAAAATCTAATTTAGATCCAAACAGATTACTGCAGATCAACATCTGCAAAACTAGGGGTAGGATCTGGCTCAACATATGCTAGCTCACTGTATAAAACCAGCTTGTGCTGTATTCACCACTTGCAAAGCTGCTCTGTGCTGACATTTGCTTAAAACGGTCAATGAAAAGCTGTTTCCTCCTTCCACTGATTTGGTCTTCATGGTGGACCAGAGACAGATAGGTAATAGGAGAAAGTAGTCTGACAGGACACGCAGTTCCTTCATTGTCTTTATTTCATATGTTATTAGCTTACAACCCATACCTCACAGAATTAAACGCTCATTTTGCAACAAAAAAGTGACTGATGTCCCAATAGCTGATATTTAGAAACAGATGTTTTATTTGCATTTGCATTGATATAAATATTATGAACCATTTAGGCCAAATACTTAAATTCAAGAAACACCACTGAAATTATGTTCCATATTGCATTTTCAGTGATATAAACAGAGTACACAGAAGCACAAAAGCTGCTTGAGGTGTTAGTTGCTGTTGTACATTACAGAAGAGATAGTGTACGATGTAGATAAAATAGAAAGAGGTAAAGATCTTGCCTTGCTTCACATTTGAATAGCAAGAGGCTTAATCGTTGGCTCCAGCGTCTTTTGTCTGGGGTTTTGAAACTCAGTGTAACAAGTCAATGCAGCAGGCTTGCTCATTCCGGTGGGAGTTCAGGCAACTCAACAGCAGAATACAGTTTTATGAAGCTGTGAGCTTAGCTGATCCCTCGAGCTCAGTTTTCTTCTGTTTCTCTGGGATCCACGATTAGCCCTATGCATCAGGGCTCAGGTCACTCAGTAGATCTTAAAATTAGGAAATGGAAGGAAGCACTTGTCTTATCCCAGTGGCTGAGATCTCTTCTGAAACTGCATAATCTTCTTTAGATCTAGCTGTATCTAGCTGTATCCAGTGGCAGCAGGTCACTGTGCTCATTAGATTAAAGATGAAGTGTGAGATGGTAAAGCAGACCTTAAATTTCATCATGTGCTGAAGAAGTTTGCTGAATCCTGATCTAATATTAATGTGGAAGTTTAGTCTATTTCTGAACATCTGGTAACATTACTTTTTTGACAACATAAAAGCTTTCTGTGGTGAGAAGTGGCACTTTCCCCCTTCTTGTAGTATTACTTTATAAACTAAGTTTCTAACAGCCTAAAAAAGTTTCAGCAGGGAAGTGCTGTGAGAATTAGTTGCTGAGGCGGCTGCAAGCAAATGGTGACAGTAATTCCTTCAAACCACTCCTACTACATCTGGGACATCCCTTCATACCCCAAGAATACGAAGTGATGCTGTTTCCTTACCATTTCTTACCACTCAAGCAGTAGTGTTTTTTCCACAATTCCCACAATCAATACACTTTCAGACACCACTTGCATGTTCCTCAGTCTATTTAGTGTAGAACAGGTGGTTCAAACCAATGCAACAACTAACTGCACCAGAACTGATCAGGGCAGTTCACAGGCAAAGCTACCTCAACTGTGGAAGCGGTAAGCTCTAACTGGGTAGTAATAAACTCTTTACCCATAACAGCTAGGTCCAAAAAGACTGCATTCATGCCTCAAGGTGGCATATATACTATTAATGCTATATAGGCAAAACATTTTTTGATGCAGAAGCAGCTATACTAGCAATAGCCATGCAGAAGTAATTAATAACTATAACAGAAATATCTCACATCTTTTCTAAGAATCTACTGTTACAGGTCTGGATAGACCTCCTTCCAGCTACACCCCTAAGCTCCTCCTGTAAAAGCTTGAGGTGTAACATCATTGGGGAGGGGATGACTATGGTCCACTCATTTCATTAACTTCTAGAGCATAGCAAGATGGCGGACCTAAAAAGGAAGGAAAACTGAAGAAGACTGAAGACACCATCCATTTTTCTTGAACAGAAACAGAAATTAAGACTGCCTTTTGTTTTGGCAGAAGGATCAAAAATTATTAGTCAAAGTATAAAAACTAATCAATAATTTATTAAGGACTCAGCTGCTCAGGTAATATAAGGATTTGAAACCCAGCTGATGGTCAGTCGAAATACTTGATTTTTCAATTGCCAGCAAAAAATGTTGAGAAACAAATAAAACAGCTGCTTGAAAAACGTATGATTTGTTAGAGTCTCTACCTGTATGGTAGATATCTTAGTATCTACGCATGTAAAAATTTAGGTATGTCTAAATGAAAACCTGCAAATTTGGTGCTGTAATAAAGAGGGACAGGATATGCAAGACACATCAGTGTTATCTTGCAGGACATTTTTTCCTCAGCAGTTGTAAGATGCTTGTTCAACCTGTATCTAATTGTAGCTGAAAACTATTTAATGGCTTCTTACAGCTGACTTATGATGTATTTTCAAGAAACAAAACACAAACCTGTCTTTAACTGCTTGGCTTTTGCTAACAAGGCCCAGTGACACAAGCTCAAAGACAGCCCTCAAGTGTCAGGATATTCATACACAATGCTGCCAACAACCAGCCTTTAGACACTCCTTGAACCAGAAGTTATACAGGTTTAGTAACCCTCAGCTGGTAATTTATTTTATTGCCTGTAATAGCACAAAATCTTACACTCTTCAGGGTCAGTTTTGTTTCCTTACTATCATGAAGAGTTCAGTGGCTTTAACGGGTGCGGTCAACTTATTTCCACCCCCTCATCATACTGGAGACCCCTCTAAATGCAGGAAAGGTGGAAAGTTAACCTAAGCTAAGCCACAGCTAAAGAGAAGCCCTACTTTTCTACTACAGATGATAGCTTTAATATTTCTGCATTTAGGGATTGATCTTTCAAGCTTTCTTTCCACACAAAAAAAGCAGTCAGAGGCCCCCGGCTCCACTCACCATCTCCGCAGCTGCTGACCTGGCCGTTACCTCCAACCGGGAGCTGGTAGGTGGGGTGGGGCAAGGCCCTTGGCCACGAGCGGTGGCCCTTGGGGGCCGTTGGGGGGGACCGTTGGGGGGTGCTGAGGGCTAACAGCTCTCCCTGGCTGGGCTGTGCTGCCCGGCTTTTCTAGCACCACCCTTGGTTTGGCCGGCACTGACCTCTGACCAGAGGGTAGTCATCGCAGCAATACAACCCCACAACTGAGAGGTGAAGTAAGGTTAATTTTTGGTAAAAGCCATTCAGTTTTTGGCGAAAACCGTTCCATGGTAATGCTGAGTAAAGCCAATAGTAAATGAGTTCATTAACCTCTTTCAACAATTTCTGTAGTATGGCTCTGCATCATGGAGAGATGCTTCAAGCTACAGGAAGCTCAAGAAAATATTAATAAAGCAAATACTTAGGTGAAATAATCAGATGTTACTATACCCTCATAAAAGTGGATTTTTTAAAGGTAAAACTATTTAGTGCTTCAGCATCTTGAAATCAGTCTGCTTACAAGTCTTCTTGAGCCCCCAGTGTATGCAGACTATATCCTTCAACTTGTTTTTCATTAATCATAACATTATTTAATAATTAGAAGAAGGAAGTATGCTTTAAGAAATTGAAGGATATTTTATCTGAACTGCCAGACTCTGTTGGAAATCTGAAAAGGACAAAAAAAGTCTGCTCAGAACTAACTTATCCTTGCCTGATTTGACCATACATGGCTTTCCCTAAACATTTAAACGATGACTAATCCTTTATTTGTTAATCTGAAATGCTTATACCCAAATAAAATATGCTTTTTCCAAATACATTAATATGAATAAGTCTGGCTTGGTGAATCAGTAACAAGTGTCATACTAAGGAAATGGAATCTCAAGAAATATAAAAATAATTAAGTACTTGCAGGAAACTCATCTGTTTTTCCACTTATGCACAGGAAATTTACATGCAAAGCTCCTATTGAAACTACTTGTAGTTAACATTGAGCAGTTATAAGAATACAGAAAATTGGAATGCTGAAAAAAACCCCAGTATTTTCCAGCCACTAAAACATATGGTTTAATTTGTATCTGCAGATTTTTCTGTTTATAAATGTTTGGGGTTTATGAAAGATTTAGAAAGGGTGACTCCTGAGAACTGAGACTTTCAATATTATCCTATTATTCTAGGACAGGTTCAGCTGAAAAATGTTCACTTTTAATCCAAGAATAAAAAATTATTTTCTACGTGCTACTATGATTTTAGATGCAATTAATTTGAGAAGCAGTTCCAATTATGTTTGCTGGTTTAAATAATTGCATGAATCTGGTTAATACTTGAAACCAGAAACATTCTATGTGGCTTTGAAATTAACTTCAAGTGTTTTACCTTTTTTGTTACATATGACTGTTTTGACACATTGTTTTGTAGATTTATGTAGGATGGTTTCTCTTTGTGTGGGATTTTTGTGTCGCCTTTGTGGCGAGATAAATAACATTACTGCAAAATTGATTGAAGGGTAACATGCTCCTAACCAAATAAAGCAAACAAAATTAAAATGAACATATGCTGTCGAATTTAGTTTGCTAAAGCAAGCACTGTATTTCATTAGGGGATATGAAGTAATGTTTCTAAAAGAATTTTGACCCTAAAACATTACAAAACTAATCTGAGGGCATTCAGGAATGGTTGAGGAATGTTAAGAGGAACCATGTTTTTCCAGTCTGGTTCATAAGTTCAAATATATTTAAATAAAAATCTTTAAATCTTTAAATAGTGCATTCACTGTGTATAATAAAAAATTACTAGAACACAACTAATCAGCAAAGCAGCTGTATCCACCTGCATCCTACAGATTTTCACTGATTTTTTTCTATTGTAGTCACATGAAGGAATCTTTGTAACAGATGAAGGACCCACTGTGTTGGGAATCCCACAAATGACATGGATAAACAGCTATGAACTCGTAAGAAACCTCTTTGCAGTTATAAGCCACCTAGTATAGGTACTGATACAGGAAAATTTTTACTCACTGGTATAAAATGAAGACGACAATCAAATGTATTTTTCCAGCAAAACCAGTACCCCCTCCAAAGAAAAACGATATCTCACCTTTTTTGGAGTGATGATGAAGTACCAAACTATGGCTCTAAATACCAAAGACTATGCAAGTGTATGCCTAACTTCTGTGGCCAAAGCATTCTGACACTCATACAGGATCCAGTGGAGAAGAGATGTCTTGAAGAAGCCTTTGTGAGTGGTTTTTGCAGAGATATGGGTAATAACAAGTGTCCACTGATTTTCAAGAAAAAATGGTGGAAGCCAGTGTCTCCCTGCAGCCTCTGAGGCTCTCCTAGCCAAGCCAACTCAAATGCCCCTTGAGTATCCCTTTGCTGCATGGCTGCTTCCATTTACCTTCAAAGCATGCCTAATTGTCACATGCAAAACATAGTTCCATCAGAGCATCATGTTCTCTGGATTTGCTTTTCTTCAAGTGGTTCTTTTCCTATCATGAGTGCAGCCTGGTACTGCACGCTGAATTGCTTTCCTATTATTTACAGTGACACTGATCAGACTGCATTAACTTGACTGCTCCATGGATGTGACATACAGATTGTTCCCCAATGGATTCTCTGTAATACAGCAAAATGAAGTATTTTCTCTTCACAGAAAAGACTTAAGGCACATAGGTGATGGGCTGTTTGGATCTCTCAAGTTTACAGAACAGAATACTCTGCAAATTAAACTTTGTTTTATGAGCTCACTAGAAAAGAAAACAAATACAACAAACAAGGGCTCAATCCGCTTTGCACGTGAATTCACACTTAATTCATGAGCTTCTAACTCACACGTTCTCTAATTCATAACTCACAACTTGTAACTCATAACTTGTAATTCATGCACCTACGAGCAAAATAGTTACCTACCGATGGTGAGAGTGCTCATCCTTCCTCCTCCATCAGAGTGTGGGCGTCCCCTGTATCACACCAGGATGCACAAAGGCCTCTGCAGTCCGGCTGCTGTTGGAGCCGCTTCCAAAACTTTTTGGGTATGTATTTAGCCCTGCTGTTGAGAAAACACATCAGTTTCGAGAGAAGAACAAAAAGGTTAAGGGACAGGATTATATACTTAAACAATATGATATAAAACAAAAGCAATAACAATGTGTTGTAGAGATAAACTTGTGAACAAAACCCTAAACATATTGCATCAGAACCAACAAGACTGCAAATCAGACTGTTCCCTGATAAAAAGCCATTGTTGTCCTTATGAAACATTGGCAGTACTGTTTTGCACTCTTTTGCATATGAACTAAATACTTTTATTATTCCTTTATTAATGCTTTAGTCAAATTTCACTATGTCAGTGTGAAAGGCATTTATGGTTTCTTAGTTTAACAGAAAATGCCCTCAGAATTGGCCTTAACTCTCAACCTTATGGTCAGCTCAGCTGGCAGACAACTTTCTGCTGGGAACTGGAAAGCAGCCTAAACATTATACAGAGGTCAGCAGCAATTACCATTTAATATGGCAGCTCTTATTATAAAAAAAAAAAAAAGAAAAAAAGAAAAAAAGAAAAAAAAAGCCATGTAGACTGGACCCTTGTGATTTTCAAATAAACATCACTTACTGTTATATATTAAATTTTTCCACTTTATGAGAGCTAAGCTTTTGCCCTAAGTTCTACAGGCAGAAACTGATTTTTTTTTAAATAAACTGACAAGGCTGTTCATGACCTTGCCTTCTGCAGGATGTATTTTGTCTTCTCAGTTTCACTGAAGATGTAACAACAAATGCTGATGTGTGTCAGCTCTGCGGACTTAACTGAGACTGAATTTCTAGTGTTCTGCACGGCTAGTCTAGAACCTAAAAAAGGGAAGGCAAAGAAGATCCTTCAAACGGTATTAATGCGAAAGATTAATTTTATCCTCTTTAAAAGCATGGCTTTCACAGCAATCTGCTTGTCAAGCTACTGATGTTAGACTCCACTAAAACTTTCTATGTTCCAATCTTTGAAATAGCCAGAAGGGAGAAGCACGTACTGGCAACAAATATGCAGTCAGGTGTCTGGTTCGGCTCTTGTTATTTTTTTTATTGTTTTTTTTTAGAAAATGAATGTGTTCCATGTAACACTCTGAAATTCTTCACAGAAAAGTATTTTGCCCACATGTTGGCAAAATGTTGTTCCACAGTTTACAATGGCTTCCACTATTCCCTATTATTGAAAAATGTTAAAAGCAGCAAATTTTACTAACTAACCTGAAAGTAGACAGCTTTCATTCCATAAAACTCCAAAAGGTTCTGAAAGAACAAACCTAGAAAAAATATGATCAGAAAAAAAAGGAAAATTTAATAAGTTGTTAGCAAAAGGTTTTATTTTGAGAGGTCAGCATTGTCATTTTCCTATGGATGGTTACGTAGCTATTTGCCTCTATCCTTCAGCAACTCCAGTCAGTCATTAACTGTCAGGAAATGCCCTTTGCCATCTGTCATTACAGGTTATTCATAAACTTGATGGAATGCTGAGGAAGAGTCTGGGCAATCAGATGATTAAATGTCTGGTGCCCTAAATAGAAATGTTAAATAATAATTAAAACTGTCATCCATTAATGCATAAATACAAACATGCACACAGAATTTTTTCTCATTTCCATTACAAGATTACTGAAAAAATATTGAGCTGACAAAGATATATACCACTGATTGATTATTCATCCCCATCAATGTTCTCATTTCTCTGGGCTGGAAGATTCAAGCTGAAAGCGGTATCATGAATAATTTTTATATTAGTAGAGCAAACTGTATATTCACAATACAGTAAAAACATTGCTGCTATTGGTGTAGATCATCCTTAGGAAAAGGGAAGGATCTAAGGGAACATGGAATTGTTTGGTATTAATAATGATGATGATGATGATGCAGGATTATAGTAACTGTAATAAACTGTTTAGAGAGAGATTTTTTCTATTGTGCAACCAGTAAAAATAAAACTGATGAAACTGCACACACAGTTTCAGTAGAATGATTTTAACCCTATATCAAAAGAAACTTTTGAAACTTCCAGTTTTCTTTGGGAATATCACATTAATTTCTACAAGCTAGTCATCGAAACTAGTTCAGCAACTCCTCGCTAAATCTTATATAAACCCACTTTGTAAGCAGGGTATCTGGTTCTTAAAAAAATAAAACAAAGCCTAAGCACTATGTTGTATTTCCATTAACTGTAATCATACCAGGGCATCATCTGTATTCAGTCAGCAGAAGACCATTAGATCACACATTCTTTTGAGTACAACTCCCACTTTGTCTGAAGGAGGGAAGCAGAGAGAGATCAACCACTGCATTGCAGCAGCGTAGCCACCACGAGTTGTGCGTTTTGCGTACCTTTCTGCTGAAGCTGGGGAGCTGCATCCTTTGTGTGTTCGAAACTGCAGCTGAGCTCATTTTAGATACAGAGTGCCCAGTAAGAAATCTCTCTCTCAACGCTAACTACAGTCCATCCTTAGACAGGATCAAAACATCAAACAACAAAATGCTATTCAAATAACAGCTGTACATATGTAACTATTTACAGATAAACAGGAGGAAAGATACAGAAAAAGTAACATTTTTTACAGGCACCCTGAGATGATCTAATTGTGGCCCAGAACAAACAAGGTATCTTGCTTTTATTTATCCACATATTTGCCTCAGCGCTGGTGCCTCTCACCCCCAGTGAGAGGTACCCCTCAGTGTACCTGATGTATAGGAAAGCTCACTGTACAATAACCAGGAGACACAAGAAAATGCTCTTCTGTCTTGCTAGTAGATGATAAACACACACCCCTTACCCCAGAAAGAGACACTCACACACAGATGGCACCAATGGCCTCGTCCTGTTCCCTCTCTGGCTGATCAGGATGAAAGTCCCTTAGTGGAAAACATATACATACACGTACAGCATGGCCCCAGTAGCTGGCCCTTGGATCCTCTCAGCTCCAGTAGCCTCATACACAGACACAGACATGCAAACTGGTCCCAGTCAGCCCCAGACCACATGGTCTCGCTAGTAGCTGACTTGGACCTCCTGGTCCCTCCAGCAGCCACCTTGTGACATGGATCTCTCCAGTATCTGACCCAGACTTACAGCCACCTCGATACTCGGCTCCCAAGCCTCTTATCCTGCTTGCTGCTGGTCCTGCTTGATAGTCACTAGTGATCGCACCCTGACATACGCACCCAGACGATGGGCACGGAACCCATCTCTCTCGTGGGCACAAAGACACATGGGCCCCTGCTGTGACTCATGGTCCCTGTCTCAGTTGCTGGCACGTAAATCTACACACACACACACATACACGCAGAACAGAGAGTCCCCTCACTCAGGGCAAGAGTAAGAAATGGAATTTAATGGAAAGACGGGGCAGACTGCACTGACGAGGCACAGCAGGCAGTCAGACGAGTGTACTGACCAGCCCTGCTTACACATGGCTGTCCCCTTTTATCCCCTTATCCTTCTATTTTCTCATACTTGTTCCTCCTCAAACCACCTCGATCCTTCTCTTTCCCTATCTTTGGTTCCTCTTCTAAACATCCCATCACAGGTCTTGTACAATCCCCAAATCCTCTTCCCCTGCATCCTGTAACATATCCCATGCCCCCAGGCAGTAACCCCCTGATGGAGTCACTGGGGCTTCCCCATCTGCCATGGTGCTTCTATGCTTCTTTGTGTCATGGAGATGAGCCCTTAATCACATAACCTAATATCACCTGCTTTAAAAAAAAAGTAATTATGATTAATGTATTGATTAATGTATTAGTTATGTATTATAGGTGCTTCCTCTAGAAGGTTCAGTAGATGTATACAGGGGTCACTGCCTGAGATGGAGTTATTTCTATGTAGAAATCGGAGATATGTTCTCACTAATATTACAGGTATATTTTTAGAGGATTTCATCATTTGAAACCATGTGGAGGACAAGGAAAGGGAGGTTAAATAGCAAGAACTAATCCTTGAATTAGCATGACAGACCACTTTTGCATAAAATCACACAGTGAGAGAGTGATCAGGGACTCACTTTTCTCATCTCACAGGAATACTGAGTGTTTATTTAATTTCTTTTGCTGAAAATTTTTTAGTTAAATCATGTCTAGGTCATCTCTTTTACATTCTTAATAATTACTATGGGCATTTCTGATATAAATTACATCCTGCATTGTTAAATGCAATTTCAAATTGTTAGTCTAATTAAGGAGTCTCGGACTCACAAAACATTAATTAATCATGAAGTATCTAGGCAGCACATGTGTATATGCTTGCTCAAAATAAAACAGCTAGAAAATTTTTCCTTGGTAGTTGTGCTTCTTAGGCAATTCAGAATACCAAATACTAGATCATAAGTGCAGAAGGCATTGCTTTCCTGTCAAGTTTGCCCAGACAAAATATACATCCAAGCCCTCCGCAGCATCATGTTCCCAATAGTCAGCAGGAGAGCAGCTTTGTTATGTGGAATTGCTTTGGCCCTCACCCACTGCCTGTCTCCACTGCACGGCTTCACACACACATAGTGTTAACCACAGTGGGAAGTGCTGTACCTGCCCGGTACCTCTCATACAGCTTGCTCTGACACGCTGTAAGTTATCCTCATACTTTGCAAGCCAACCACGATGTACTGCGCTCTGTGTCTCAGGATGCAGGGAAACCATTCCTGATGTGCTACAGAATTACCTGTTCCCATGCAGCGGTTGTTTGTCTCGAAGTGCCATACCAATGGTCTGGTCCCACACACTTCATTCAGACTGTGTATCTGGATAGTAAAAAAGAAATGCTCTGGGTAACTTAGAGCTACTTATGGGGCTAGTTTCATGCAAAGTTAGCCCTCATTTTGCCTGAATAGTGAAATTCCTTCCATTTTGATTTATTAGGAGCATCTGATTGGTGTAATTGCTATACAGTTATTTTTCAATTGTTGCCATCCTGAATTATTAACAACCAACAGTTCAGTAGAATAACAACATTCATTTCCCTACAATCATGTGAATATGTGAATTCTTTGCTCTGGCTACATTATATGCACCCTGCAATAAAAATTTCTCCAGTGGTTGCCTCCAATAATATAGAGCAGAAAGAGCAAAATGTACATGAAAGGTGATGAACTATAGCACTAGGAAAAAAAAAAAAAAAAAAAAGACTGGATCTGAAAAAACTGTCTCCACGCTAAGTTAAGCCAAAAAGGATGAGTGTCTTACTGGTGTTTGAGACAGAGGAGTAAGTTTTCTGGGCTTGACCAGGACAGATTTTAGCAAAGCCACAGTGCTAATTCCATAAGAATACCGAAGGCATGACCAAGTTGAAATTGAAGTTAGAGACGTAACTGAAGTGAAGCTGTGCCTGATTTTGTCAGTGTTATTATTTGCTGAAAATTGTACATCTCCCATCCAAAATCTCATCTTTTTTGAATACAGTTATTTAATAAATATATTTAAATCCCTCTATTTTATTGTTTTATCCACCTTTTTAAAGAAGGACCTTTTTGCTCTTGAAGGGGACAATATATTACTACAACTATGCAACGAATCTTTTTCAAAGAAGGTTAAAGTGGTGCAATATCATACTTTTCTTTAAAACCAAATGCAAGATATAATAAAGGATTTGTTTTAGGAAGACTAGGTATGCAAATACCACATTAATTAAAATAATGCAGACTTTCGTACTAACATCTCATATATAAATTGGTTTTAGTCAACCGAAATTGATCTCTCAGTGCAGTTCAGTGCCCATTAAAACATGATGAACATGCAGAGCAGTAGCAGAAGTATGTAATGCTCTTCAGAGCCACTGTGTTGTCATGTATCAATGAATGTTAAGATGAAAGATCATTTTGCTTAAAGGAGCCTTTGTAGTGAAGAGCAGAATGTATCGTATGAAATCCATAAGATATACTGGACCACTGTGAACCCACTGTATTCCTCACAGACCATCATAAATTCTTATCAGCTCTCTTCTCATTAAACTGCCTTTGACAGCAAGCAGCACCAAATGCAGAGTAAGGAATTGCAGACCTGGACTTAATATTAGGAAATAGTTTTTACAACAGATGACCTATATGTGAAGCTGATTTTCAGTTGTAATGTTGATGTATCAGGATATATTTTTCTTGTAAAAGAAGAAAAGTGAGTTTTATTAAGTCATATAAACATCATAACTTGATTGTTTGAAATTTGTGTTAGGGATAAAGACACCAAAACTATAAGAAGAATAAAACAATTCCAAGTCAGTCCAGGGAAAGAGAAGGTAATATGCAAAAAGTATATGTATTTTTTTGAAGAAAAAATGTTGGCTCAACACTACCACTAAGGACATAATTCAAGATTTTTAACAAAAGGGAAACCTGGGATGTTAAGGCTTCTACTCAACAAGCTAACAAATGGTAGCATGAAATAATCACAACTGCACAGAAGCACAAAACCCCTATAGAGGTGGTCACTTCCACTGCTCAGTCCCTTCAATTCTCTAAGTAAAATTCAGGCTATGTTGAAGTTAATGGCCAAAAAAAATTGGGGATTAAAAAAAAAGCCAAAAAAACGCCCTGTGCAGATCAGTGGCAGAGCTGAGCCTCATTCGGTTCTCTGAACTGTTCTTTTGCCCAAAGTTTCCACCTACAGATTTCTCCCTAGTAGGGAAAGAACTTGTGAGATGCTTGTACACACACATGTTCTGTATAGCCTCTGAGCTGTTAAAGCTGAAATCAGAAATACAATCCCCAAAGGCTGGAAATCCTGTGTGATAATTTTTGTACTATTGCAGGTATTCAGATGTTACGCAACAGTGGCCATATGATTCCCGCTGTGAATAGCTAATCACACCTGTTATGCTTAATAAAAACAAGTCAAAGTTTAAGTCACTGTGGAGTACTCAGCCCTTTGCTTCAATGCATGAATGAGTTTGAAAGGAGCAGGCTGTTACAATAAAAATAACAGGTTTAACTACTAGTTGCTTTTCAAGGAAGAAAGCATAATGGAGCAGTTTGGGCTTAGGAACTTTGATGGATTAAAAGGTGAAAAGAAACCAAATGAACAACTTTGCATCTTTAATGTCATGTAATGTGGAATTTATAAGCAAATTTAATTAAATAACAGATACAGAATGATCAGACTTCAGTCGTGACAGCAACAAGCTCCTGCAGTGCTTATAATGATCATTTATTCTGTGCCACGAGACAGGTCTGATCAGAAATTGAAATCAGCAAGCTCAAGTTCAGGATAGTACTCACCACGATTATTTCGCTCCTGTGCTCTGAGTAATTGCAAACTTCCCAGTCTCCACGCTCAGAATTGTGTTTTCTTGGAACTCAGGTGACAAGTAAGAAACATGTATGGAAAGACAGAACAAATTTATTTCTCATTTTAAATTCCCCTTTCTACTCGTCTGTTCTTCTCCCTTGTTAAGTGGACTTTTGCTTCTATTCCATCAGTTAATTTAGCCTGATTACTTGCCTGCTTCTCTTGCCATCTTTAGTTATTCCTCCTAATTACAGAGCACAGACCCTGAATTTATACCTTTATCATCAGGTCTCCTTCTAATTCAGTGAGACAATATGCTCAGATATTCTGGTAATACACAATATTGTATATCTTGGAACCAGTAACTGCTGACCCTTGCCAGGCAACTCTCAGCAATTTTACATGCCAAGAAACAAATCACAGTCTGTTGCACATGTGAGTTTGTGTACGGATTTTGCCATTCACGCAAGTGTTCTATCTAGCCCCTTTTTATGCAATGGTTAACTCACTCTCTGTATATACCACACTTACAGAAACTGCACAGTTGCATTTAGACATACAGTTAATATAGACCATAAACTAAAATTATATTTCCTATGTAGTATTTTCTAATTAATAAAAAAAACCCCTAACAAACTCTTAAGTTTTGTTGAACGTGTTTCCTTTGATTTGATTTACACTATAATAAAGCTGTCATGTTCCTGCAGAACTTAAAAGGTTTTCCGATCCTTCCTCCTCCTGGAAGTCTCGTCACTCAGTCTGGAATATGAAGTACAGCATCTGCATTAGTATTCACTGCATGCATGGCAACATTGACCTAGTGTCTCAAGTGGTTTTAATATGTTAGAGACACGAGGATTAAATTCCATGGGAATGTAGAATGTGATAACGGCAGGGCAGTAAGTGATGAAATAAAAAAGATGAAAAAAATATCACGTCGTATGTGACCGCATATCTACGTTAAAAATATTTTTACTGTAAAAACAAGCAGTTAACTATGCAAAAAGTAATTAGGCAAATAGTGTAATTATTCTTTAAGTCTCTCAGAGAATGTTTGCTGTGGCTAGTGGATAGCTGATAGCGATATCTTAGAGGATAGCTGATGACTTTGTTTAGTTCCTCCATTACCTGCTGTTTAATCCATGGAATGTCAAATGTCACCACTTCATGGGATGAATGACCTGGATCACAAGTACCCACAGTCCTCAGGCAGACAGCAAATATCTAATCAGTAATATGGATTTTTTAAAGTAGTTGTAGAGACCTATTTTGAAGTTTGGACTGTTTGACCTTCACCTCTCCATTTTCTTGAATCTCCAGCTGTGAATCAAGGATAAGAGATAATGTAATGCAGCTGCTGGAGTAAGCTACAGGGACACAGCCATTTGCTTGGCCAGTTCACCCAGCGTGGCAGAGGCCAACACTACTCCTGGGTGTCGCATCCTTGTTATAACACTAACAGAAGCTGAAAGTCCCCTAGAATATTAGAAGTAATGTACAGTGTACGAGCAAAATGTTATTGGGAAAAGTCATCTGTGTTACAGAAATAATTCTATGCTATAAAAATAATGAAGTGGCTACGGCGTAGAGTAGTATTACTCATGAAATATAGTCTTCCAGATGGATGGATGCTTCAGATGTTTCAGAGAAGGGACTGAGTTGTTCCTTCAGACTGAATTCTTGCATTTTTAGCTTTTTTTCATTTTTAGCATTTTTTAGTTTTTAGCAATTTTGCAGTTTCACCATTTTCTGCATTTCCCCCCCCCCCCCCCCCCCCCCCCCCATTTTAGTATTTGTGTTGTTCTTACGGTTTTTGGTAGTTTGGTGGGGTTTGTGTGATTTTCATGTTTTATGTGATTTAGCATGTTACACGGTTTTCTGCAGTTTTTGCCTTTTTCGTGTGTGGTTTTATTGTGGGTTTGTGGGTTTTGCGTGCTTTAGCAGGCTTAGTGTGTTTTTGTGTTTCAAGCAATTTTTGTATGTTTTAATGTGTTTTAGAATGTTTTATCAAGTTCAGCATTTTTCTGCAGCTACAGCTTTTTTGCATTTTTTGGTTTTTTTTGCAATTTTTTTTTTTTTTCATTTTTAGCAGTTTTAGTGGTTTTAGCAATAGAGCATATTTCTTTTGCCTTTTTTCCAAGCCATAGGGTACTTCTTAGCAGCAATAAAAACAGCAGGGAAGTGAGTCTCTCCCTGGGCTACACCAGCCTAATCATCAATTAACTCGTTTCTGATGATGAACCAGCATATTTTCCCCAAGATACTACCAAAACAACAGAGGAAAGTAGAGCAAATATTTTCAAGAACAGCATATTTTTTTAAATTTATAAACAGAAATTAACATTTTTTTCTTATTTCTCACCTCTTGCCTCTAGCAAGTATTTATAAACTTTCCCTCTTCAAATAACTGGAAGGAATTTGGAAACTAGAAAGCCAAATTAGGGTTTATGCAGAATATTCTCAAATTACAAATAACCCAGTGAGGAGTTTGGCCTCATTGTGAAACCAAAATTGTTTTCTGAGAACATAAATATAAAACTGAGTTCTTTGATATCTATTGCAGCTTGGGCTCAGACAGTAAATTTAATGTATAAAATTAACAGCAATTCTACTCTCACTATAGTGTCAGAGCACAACATTAAAAGTTTGTAGCTGTTGCTTTTAATATGTTTTCTGGTATGGAGATAGGAAGGGACTTGCAATTCCTACAATAAATGGAATGATTTTACAACAACCAAATCCAAACCAAGCCAACTCTAAATCAGTTATGTTCTTTACCCCAGAATTTTAAAGAACCCTATAAATTCTGGCTTTTGCACACCACTGGTGTGAATGACCCAGTCCCACCTTGGGAGCTGCAGTTCAGAACTTGGAGAACAGAACCATAACATCTCCTTAAGGACTTGCCAAGATTTCAGCCAAACTTTTGATAGCATAATAAATAGCTAGCATGTCATGGTTTTTGCTTTTAACTCCCATTTTTTGAGCTGGAAATGTAATGGAATTGCTATACCACTGTGCAACCCCAACTTGCCTAATAAATTAAATACTCCAAATGAAAATGAATGCATTTTTGATCCACTATTACAAATTGTTTCTATAAGTCAGAACCCAACCTGCTGTGCTGCTGAGAGCAAAAATTGCTCTTTGGTAATTGAAATGAGTGATCACTTGTCAGGCACCAGCATTAGTTATGTGAGTTTTCATTCTCAAACAGATTCTCAAGTGAGTTAACTTCACTGACCTGAATCAGAGGATTACAGAAGCACTATTTTACAGACTGCCTTAATCACTCTCTCCCCTTGCTGAATGTGAATAAAACTAGGTAATTCTGATAACTGTCAGTCAACTAGTATATTCCTGAGAGCTATCATGCAGTCAGAGCTGAAAGACTTCTATGCCATGTGTCGCAACCCACAGGTCTATGAACAGAGTGCTAACAAAATGCATTAGATTTCTTACAAACCAGATCTGAACTGATGAACTTGTTGGGCTACTATGCAAATAAGGACTTACAATTTCTTAAAAACAAAGTCATTCAACAATACCATTTTAAAGGCTTCTGCTGCCAAGGCAACTTTTGCAATAGGACATGCAATTTGTTAACCATTCAAAATCCCTTGATTTCAAGGTACACAGCATTTGTGAGTTGTGATATCAATAAAGTTCTTTCCTCTCTGATACTTTCCATCTGGAAATTCCCTTATTCATTACAAAACTGTATATTTCAACATTCACTCAATTCTAGAGAGAGGGGAAACTCAATGTTCTCGAAAATGAAGTGATGCCTCATTGACAATAAGTCTCTAGGATAATCAGAAATAAACCTAGGCTTCCCTGTCATGTATTTAAAATATTAAATTTTGTTAGTGAAATGTGTCACACTTGATGTATTCAAATTACTTTGCAAGCTATAGATAAACCTTACAACGCAGTGTCGAGACACAATAGCTTAATCTCCATTGCAAGGGTGAGTTAACAGAAGTGTAGAAATGTTAGGCCATTTGACCATGATCGCACAGTAAACCTGTGTCAGAATACAATAGTTCATCTGATTCTCAAGTTTGCAGCAATGACGCAGAACACCTGCTTCAAAAGGTCTGGTGGGACTGTTCAGATGACCGCCTATTCAGTTCCATTGCTTATTAAAATAAACCAGCCTCCTGCAGCTGGAGGAAGAGAATTGGCTGTTTGGGAAGAACAGATTTTTGCTTGTTTCTGAGTTTTCTCTTCCAGTCCCAGGAACAAGAGAATAAAGAGATGATCCAAACTCTCTGACTCTCCAGAAAGATTCAGTCCAGATTTTAAGGCCAGGGTAGTTTTGATTTTATCTGAATGCCTTTTCTCATTCCCACCTAGTACATAAGGCCCTGACTGCCAGAAAAACTAGTCGTTATTTTCCATGTAGGGTCTTTAATGACTGCAGTGGGAGCTCCAGCAGGTTTCAGATGTTTCTGTTTGTGACCACCCACCCTCCTCCATGCCAGAAGAAGCAGAGGCAGCAGATATGTGCAGGCTCCCCAGACAATACAGTCTTCAGTATTGTTATATGAGTTCAAAGGCTGGTATAAATGTGAGCTGATACTTTTCACTGAAGTGGACTAGGGAACACTCATACAAAACCATTTTGTCAGCAGAGGTGCAGGGGCAGCAGCTTCGAGAAGAGAAACGGTGATAAGCAGCTAGGTAAGCTGCTTGGGTAAGTACTGATAAACCACTACAATGAGACCTGGAAAAGCAACTCCAGTGGTGGGCAGAGACCTTTGCTTGGGTAAATGGATGGGCCACTAAATACTCCAGCTTACCTGCTACGAGTGTCAGATGGGTTCAGAACTTACACACTTTCCATGCTGTCCTGCTTCCCTCCAAAATTAATTTTCTTCATCCACTCCTGTGCTCCCTCTCTCCTCTCCCTCTTACAATGCCATACCTCTCGGCTTGAGAAATCAGGATGAGCAATACTTCTGTTTGGGGGTGTACGTACCTTTCAGGTGGTTTCTCAGAAGTAATGCTTGTGCTGCAGAATCACTGGCCAGAGCAAAGACGTTGCCCTACAGCTCTGTTTGGTCAACAGATTGTATGTTGCAAGGGCTAGCACACAGCTTTATTTCAGTTTTAAAAGTGGCTGGTTTGGATTCCAAATACAAATAAGGAATTGGTCCAACTGGATATTTCAGTCCAATCGCCTCAGATGGATATCTGCCCAACTGGCTATAACAGTTGGAGAGCTCAGGGAAGACTTCTGCTTCATGGTAGCTGCAGTTTAAACACAAAAAAATAAACATGCGCAGTTGCATATGAAGCAGAAAAATGAGTAACACAGAGAACACAAAAATGTTCAAATCACCCAAACTAAAAATATATGCAGTTATGCTATCACAAAAAGGGAGAAAGGTCGAGATGAGGAATAGAAAAGTAGGTACAGAGAAACACTCAGAATTCTGGTATTGATCATTAAAAAAAGAAGACAAAGTAGTTCATGATAGAATTTTATAATGAATATTGTAAAGGTGATAGATCAGGAATTTCGGTCTTGCCAGACTATAGCCAAAGAGAATGGGGACTTTCAATGAAACTGAGAATACATTCCAAAGCAGCAAAAGAATTTTTTTTTTTTTTCCTCAAACAACATAAAATCAAATTCTAGAGCCCATGGCAACATAAACCCCAAAATTTAGTTGGAATAAAAAAGTTTGGATATTTGCATATATAAAAAAATGTAGCTACAATTAATGCTTTAGGGATGTTCAGGCTTCATGAGCTTGTACTAATCTCCAGCTATAAGAGGTCGGGATAAGATTTAACATGATGGACAGAGTGTACCACATCTATTAACGAAGTTAGATGTTCCTCTAAGACTCTGGCCACTGTAGGTTACTGAGCTAGACAGTTGATATGAACAGCCAGGTTTGAACATCCACTGATATAATCATCCCAGACACATCACAGGGCTTAGGGTTACCAAAGATTGCCATCTATCACAGGATGAGGTCAGCCTCCTTTGCCTGCAGTGAAATTCCTGGGATCCTGCTGTCTGAGCTGTAGAAGATAGGCAATGGAGGAAGCTTTCCAAGAAGGAACAGAGAGAGACAGCTAGAAGGTCAGCCACCGTGACTAACTGTAGGTGAATCAAGAATCCAACCAGTCAGTCGGATCAGATCCTCTTGTGAAGACGGGTCACTGGTCACAGTCAAATGAATTACACCGGCCAATACTATGAGAGTTTTCTGAACATACTGGAGAAACCACAAGCTCAAAAGTCAGGCTTAAAAAAGAACACATCACTTCCAATATCACGTGGTAACCTCTTTCACCCAGTATTGATGAAGAAGCTTTCCTGATGAATTCACTTCTGCACATATAGCCTGCAGGTTAAGTCATGAGTGACTGAAACTGAAATTTTCATAGTTGGGTAGAATTGATAAATGCCTGTCTGCCCTGAGAGGATATAAGGAGTCTGTAGCCTCACTACCAATGAGCAGAAGACGGTTAAACAACTTGTATATTTTTGCTCCACCTCTCCAGAGTTACTGTATCACTTTAATGTACTGCTGAACTGAACACTGGGGAAACAAAGCTAGAACTGGCGGAGTAGCCCATCACTTATCATAATAAGAAAGCTGATCTCCAGCATGGGCTGGCTAACAGCAGTTCCCACAGAGCCACTCCAGCAGTCAGAATCAGCAAGGTAGGATGGAGTCCTACCAAGAGCCCGTCACTCCTGATCACTGGCAAGGACACGGCAAAGCAGATCTGCTCCACTTGGGCTTTGCAAGGTGTCAAGAATCTTTTGATGACCAGTTGCTCTGTCTTTATGAAAGCCTTGAAACAAGGCAGCCATATAGAGATGCCTTAATACAGGCGAAAAACTACATCCAGAGTTTCTGCAAGTCATAAAGTTCCAGGGCAAACTTTTAAAAGGGCAGGTTATTTTTGTAGCCAACAATATTGGTGACTGCAAACGTTGTGCTAAAAGTAAACAAATTTCCAGGTCTTTGAGTTCTCAGTGCTTGCGTGCAGTAGTTCAGCCTCTAGCCTCTAGCAGGGTGAGGCATGAAACCAAGAAATGACAAAAGTAATGTCCTCGTTTGAGAACACACTATTTGTTTCTGATAAAATTTGTACAAGCTCTGGGAACAACATATCTGCTGGACACAGAAGGGTGTTTCATGGATGTTAAAACATGCTGCAGACAGAAAACAGAGCCCTATGATTGCACGAAAAAAGCATCACAAATTCATAATTACTCCCAGTGCACCAGGATAAAAGATTGTCTCTACACATGGTCAATGGATTCATTACACTTAAAACAATATAAAAAAAAAAAAAACAAACCTTTTAAAGGACCCTGTAGTCTGGCAGCTGTTATTGGGATTCCTCTGGAAAATATCCTCCCGATGTTTGCTACATAGGCTTTCATTTACACTAGAAACATAGGGACAAGACTTTCTAACCTGGTGATGTACCTGTGCTCAGCACTGGGCTGAGTGCTCAAAGAGAAAAAAAATAGATACAGTCATAACAAATTGTTTCTGAACTTCTTTGAAGCTTATAAAATTGCTATTACAATCTGAAGGGAGCTTGACAAAGTTCATCAAAGATTCATTGCTTGTTCTTGTAGACTTCAAATGATGAATGAGAGAAGGTACACTAAAATTCTGCTGCTGCCACTACCGCTTCAGGAAGCTTTTGGAGGATAAATACTGCTTCTACTTAAAAGCAACAAGTTTTGAAAGAATGATTCACATTTTCCAATACAACTCAACAATCTTATTTAATAATCAACTTAAAGGGACATTGCCTGCTCTCGTAAGGCAAACCCATGAGAGAAAATCCAATAAATTCCTTCAAAGATATTCAAAGCAGCTGGCTGCTACTGTAACAGAGAGTGCTCTGGATGACAGGCAGGACTTACCAGCTCTAATTTTTCTCCCACAGACCTTGCTAACTGCATCTCGGTTTTAAAGGACGAGGAGTCAAAGAACGAGCACATTTGGTGAATGTCTTCAACATCCCTTGAAAACAGGCTCTCAAACGACCTGAGGTGGTGTGGCTTACAAGGACCACACAGCAGTGCTTGTCAAAAATGGATTTCAAATACACTTGTTAGAAAAGCCACTGCAGTCCAGAAATACAGCTTGCTCTTCTTGCTTGGTGCAATCCCATAAGTATTATTACTGTTTGGACCTGCTATAAGTGGTAGATACACAGAGATAAAGAAGAGCACTTCCCTTTGTCCATTATATTAACAGACAAGAATTTATTTAGCTTCTAGATAGCCTGTGTGTGCATGTGCATATCAAGGAGCATGAAGTCAAATACCAAAGTATTTAAAGGCTTATAAACAGACAATAAAAGGGATATAGAAAAGCCTTAGATTCCTTTGTAGTTCATCTCATGCAATCTCTTAGAAATTATACATATATATGTATATATATATACATATATATCTCTTATACATACCTATAAAAAAGCGCAGCCTACTTGAGTGCTGAACTCAAGGACCTAAAACTGAAATATTAAGTCACCAAATTCAAGGATGATGTAAACTGTGGTGGAAGAAACAAGGGTTAAACATGCATCCACTTTGCAGAAGTTTAGCACTGTTTAATATTCTAACTTCCCAGGTAGTTTTACTTCCCAACTGATTATGAACACTAGTCCCCAAGTGCACTCGCTCAAAGGCCAGATGCCCACCAGTAACCTGCATGACTCCACACCATGAAAGGTTAGAGAGTGCTTACACCAGTGCTCGCAACTGGGGTATGTTCCTGCCTGTGAACACAGCTCTGCTGTTTTGCAGCTGGGTTATAGCTATAAAAATCTATCACCCTTTGCCAAATGGAGGCAACTGCTATGCTTCTGATCTAGTATGATAACAAATTCATGCTAATGCAGATAAATACATTTAAACATCATATTCCTGTACATGTGGCTTTATTCATATTCCAGAATAAAAAGGATTTCTATCAAATTAGCTGATTTCCATTTGTGCCTCATTTAAACCAAAACAGGATAATTTAATTCTCAAACAAACGTCCACAAGCAGACAAATGATCGGGATTAGAACCAGTGACACCATTTTAGTCCAAGCTTGCCCTGGGCTTGCTTTCAACACAACACCGAAAGACGAGTAAACCAGGATGTCACTGTGTGATAAAGGAAGGGGATGAAAGGTTAGAGCAAAGAGCTATTAGAAGGGTGCAAAATACTGAAATAGGGAGCTTTTCAGATTTTTTTATTCTTTACATTTTAGTGCTTTTCAGCAGCATCAAATTACAGCATTACATGCATTCAGAGGCTAAAGCACACTTAAGTTTGTCAGTAGGCCCTAAGGCACAGCAACAAACCAGGTCAGGTACCGATCTTGGCGACAGTGGAACAAATACATTTTGACTACTTCCACTGAACTCAGTTGCTTCCTCCCATGAGAAAAAGTATTAATTATTTATGATTATAATACCATCTAGACATGGAATTCCCAGTTTCGCTATGCAGTGCCAGGCATTACTCAGAGAAAGAAATGGCTCCGTCTCACAAGAGTTCATAATCTGAAGTGACACAACAGACAAAAAGAGGGAGAAAGGAAGCGCTATCACCTCCAGGTAGGAGACGGTGAGCTGAGAGATTAAGTGCCTGCCCAAAGTGACAAAGGAAGGCTGCGCAACAGGCAAGAACCGAACTCTCATTTTCTCAGTTCTGATAACTCAACCGCGAGACCTTCATCTCTTAAAGAGGGATTATCTGGCTTTGCCTTATTTTTATATCCTTTCTGGTTAGCTGATTAGAGTACATACCCTGCAGTTAACAGAAGTGAGTAGACTGCGCTCAAATAACGTTTTAAAGTGCCTGAAGTATTTAGGAGTCTGAGGGTTCACCTGTATACAAAACGAATCAAAAGAGCAACAAAGGACTGAAGAATACATTAGCTACTCTGCAGTAACTTCCTCTGTGGGCACCTCCAGTGCAAACCACCTGTGAAACTGCAGACTTCGCTGTACAAGGCTGTAGTGTATAGAGCCCAAATGCAAGGTCCTGGTGAGGAACAGCTACCACGTGGCAAATTCTTACCGCTTTCTCCTGCGTACTGAAGTCTTGGTATGTGGACAAGTGTTTCTTTTCATTTTCAAGAGGTTCTTAGGATTCTTAGCCCTATTAAGTAAATATGCAAGTATTTTGTGAAAATTAGACTCACACTCGAAGTAATTTAGGAGCTTTTGAAAGTTTTATCCTCAGTGTAGAGAAGTTAGTAATTTGAAACGCAGTTTCTAATTCATTGGATGTTCTGGATTTATGGTCATTTGAGAACAGAATCTGAGTCCTTGAACGAACACAGCAGTGGTCCATCTGGCTTCGGCTGCTGCCTTTTATAGCAGCCACCTCCAGACCTTTCAGAACAAAGTGGAAAATGCTTTGTAACAGATAAGCTGGTCACTGGGTAAATAGTCTGCTGAACTCAAACCACTGGCAACTGGATGGCTCCTGAAAGCTGTAGGTTTCTAACTCTTCTACAGTTTTATTCTTTCAAATGTAACTATAGAAGTGTTTGTTATCTATATAAGGGTATAGGTTCACATGGAACAATACTGAATATTTGGTGTCCTGACACTTGTCTCTTTTGAGACAATGCGTTCATTGATTAAAATAGGGCATATATTTCTTTTCATGTTTCACATCTTTGCTTCTCAATTTTTTTTCAGTGTTCCCATTGTTTTTCTGTTATAAGAAAGGATAGATAAGAGCCCTCCTCCACTGGATATTTTATAGAACTTTATAATTCATTTATATACCTCTTTATGGCTGGACGACTACTCA
The DNA here is from genome assembly GCF_047370975.1 of Nipponia nippon. NCBI lineage: Eukaryota > Metazoa > Chordata > Aves > Pelecaniformes > Threskiornithidae > Nipponia > Nipponia nippon. The sequence goes on from NW_028262358.1 coordinate 20,157,311, forward strand.
GCACTGAAAGAGCAGGAATGCTGAAAATCAGACCTGAGGAGAAACACATTTCAAAGACATGGATTTAGTACATTTTGATATGTACTAAAATGAACCCAACAAAAGGGTGGGTGGGAGGAAGGCTTCCAAAACCAATGTAGTGATGCTGGTCATTAGGCATAGGAAATAAATCTTTCAGACAAAAAAAAAAAAACCACTCCAAAACAGTAAAAGCTGAAGCTCAAGAACAGGTCAGTGAAAACTGTTCTTGCCTGATGGTATTTTTCAATCTGGAGACCAGTGTGTGCTTGTAAAGACAAGGTAGGTCAACATCACTGGCTGCAAATAGCTAAGAAGGGTTTGGGACTGGGATGTTCTTACCTTCTGAAAGGGCAAGTGATTCAAAGTGACAAAGTGGATGTCATCTGCTCTATACTAAATGTGGCTCCACGATAAGATGTTTCTTAGCAGCTGGGAAGACATAACCAAGCTTGGATTTGCGCGCATTCCTGCAGAACTGTTGCTGTTGACAATGGCAGCATTCAAGTGGGCTTCAACAGTTCAGAGACCCACAATAAATGATATCAAACCTAAAAATTACCTTTGAATAACAAGGCTCTCTAGAAATTTGCTAAAGAATCTGTCATGTTTGCTATATTTTGTATTTACATTTCATTTGATTTTTTTTGTAATATATTTAAATTTGCTATATATTGAGAGTCAGGTAAGGTCTGAAAATGTGTTAAATATGCTTTAGAAAGAAACATGGATTCTTATTCCAAAAGAAGCGAACGTATGTACTGCTAAATCTCCTACTAACATCATAATTTGCACCTCCAGTAACTCCGAGCTGTCAATAACTCTGCCAAAAGCAGTAATTATTTGAGATGTTTAGAAATAACTACGGTCAAACTTTGCATTCCTGTTAACTGCTGCAGCCCGATTATCTTCTGTCTTGTAATTTATATTGCTTTTTACACCAAGCAAAGTACTGTATTACAAAAAATATATTACAGATGAAGGAGAAATTCTGGTTTATTTGTACTATATGTCTTGTACTATATATTACTTATGCTATTATTTGCTTGGTACTGTATATTACTATGCACAGGTGAGAGCTATTCCATAAGACTGGATCTCTGCTGTGTTACTTAAAACAACATTTCCAAAAATCCTGGTGTGGTTTGTAGGATCTATGTTTTCCAGTCAGTGTTTCAGGCTGATGATCAGTGGCTGCAAATCTGCTTAACAAGACTGAAACTGTCAGAACAACAGGATGGTCAGATTTCTTCAGATCTGTCAGGAGACTGGTGATATTAGGGATACTTCACGTGAAAAAAGGAGCAACATCTATTCAAGCTTTGGAGAAAATGAGAGCTTTGGGCTCTTTTTAACTCTTCACTCCGTTTCCATAATATATGACCTAAACATGGGGTCCCATTACTAGAAAAAAAATTTTTAAAAGCACTTTACATCCCTCAGAGTTTTACTGCAAGTTTGACTACCCAGAAAGTCATGGAATTGGGCCACAGAAGTACATTTTCTCTTGCATGAGAACATGGCCAGCTATTTAACGGTAAGAAAATAACTACTTTAATTGCGTAAACATTTAAAAATATTTCTAGGACTGTGATTTATTAAATTGCAGCAGAATACCAACCGCAGCAAACAGCTTCATGCTTAGGTTGAGATGTACCACTGAAATACATCATTAGAATTTTGTTACAGCACGTTCATTGGTTATTTGGGAGAAAAAAGAGGAATGCTGTATTTTAGAGCAGAATTTTCCCTCCTTCCCACCTACAATTGCATTACTGTGCAGAACAAAAATAAATCAGAACAATGTGTTCATGAGCAATGCATGATCAAAAACATCACCAGAGCAGGAATATGGATGGAGATCACCAATGCAAAGTTCAGTGCAGCACAGATGACAGTCTAATATTTGTTGCTTCCCAAATAAAAATATCTTGCTGTATTTCAACCTTTTGATCCCCTGCTCTAATCGTAACAATCCAAGCTTTAGCTAACATCCAATAACATTTTTGATTAACTAAAATTATTGATGGTTTTCTTTTTATTTTTAATTTCCATTGACCTCTTGGTGGAAATTGTACAATGCTAAGTGGCGCTGACGTGAAATAAGAAGTAAGATTTCTGTTAACTTCCATGAAGCCAGATTTTTACCAAGTTTGTATAACTTCCTGTGACAGTCTGGCATGAGCACTGAAATGTTACATTTATCCCTCCGAAATGCATGTTCCTCTTCCATTAATATAATTCAGTTATATTAATGGATGCGATATCGAGATCTAAAGGACGGAATCTCTACCAGCAGAACTCCAGGGACTTTCCAGCGTGGACCTATTTCCCATGTAGCTCTAGAGTAATGGATTAACTGAAGTCTATTGGAAACAACAGAAAATCTCCAGTTAATTCAAGGATTTTGGATCATGCCCTGTAAAATTTTTGTTTTACAAAAATATCTGTGTGGAGACAGAATGGAGAAAGGAAGAGCAATAGATTGCTAATACCCATACTAAAGTATGAGTAATCATGACTCCAAAAGCAGCGCCAGATCACAAACCTCAGTGCAGTTTCTGTAAGAAGATGTACATTGAAGAACTTTTTCTTGCACTTTCAGGGGCTTAGTGTAAAAGGAAGAGTATGGCCCAAGGAAACAGATGGAAAAACATTTCTGACAGCTTAAGTGCACTTAATTATTTGTAGGCGAAGCATTCTGCTATCAGCATTGATTTGCTGTATTTGAAACTGAAACAGTCATAGCAGCAACAAATTTTATTCAGCATTGCTGCAATTACCTGACTATAAATAGGACAGAGCAACACCTTGCCAACAGGGCTGCCTTTTCATCACTTCCAGGAACAGGCAGCAACAGGCCAGCACACGGTGTAGGTACCCCTTTGGTAAGCAGCTCATTCAGGTCTCATCCTCTCACAGTTTGTTTTTCCATCTCCTACCTTTTCCCTTTAAGCAGATTCAACAGTTATGAAAAAAAAAAGAGTATCATATGTATGGAAAGATTTCACAGGCTAGGTATCACCATTCTCACTTTACAGATGGTGCAAATGAGGAAAATGAATACTCATTTAAACATGTGCTCATTGCACACCTGTTCAAAGGAGCAAAGGAAGATGACATGTTTTCTTATGACTTTTGTGGGGTTTATCTGTATCACCAGAAGATGGATATGAGAGAAGAAAACCGCTGCTCCTAAGTAATAACATTCACCCTTCCAGGAAAAGAGGCAGGAAGGGAGCAGGCTTGGGGAGGAAATCTCTAGCCTCCACCAACCAACAAGGAGGAACTGGAGACAAAAGGGATAGCATAGATTATTTCTCCCTTACAAGTGTGACATGGGGATGAGACTGCCTTGTGACAAAAGATCACAGCATTTTTTCTGTTCTTCACCAACAGCTATGCAGTTCTTTACTTCCCTTGCTTTGGTCAAAGTATGCCTAGCTTGTGTTTAGCCAGATACACGGCCAGGGATTAAGAGGGCAACAGGTATCTTGTATCCCTCATTGTTCCTTCCTCTATTTGTGCCTCTTCTCTTATAATATGGCTGGCAAGTCTAACAGAGAAAACGTCAAATCTGGACTTGAGAACACCCACTACACGTGGGTACAACTGTTCGGAGGCCAGAGCACACAGCCACAACATAGAAGAATCCAGGGTAAATTTCTGGACTGTTTACAGTAATCCTACACTTCCTGTTATGTAACACAGCTATTTGACTTTAGAAAAAAAACTTTTGGGTTTTTTCTACCCTTTGGCAAATCCAGGACACAACCCTGTCATTGTAAGACAATTACTAATTTGAATACCAGTGTGAATATGGTACCTGCCACTACAGCAGGTAATGGTTTAGCACTGAACTGCAGCCAACCAGTGGTAGTCTGTTGGAGTAACCCAGCAAGATACTGCAGCTCACCTGGCTAACAGCACAGAGCAAGGAACATGCTGAGGGCTGTATCTTACTCTGTTGTCTGTGAGGTCCACAGCGTTAGTAGCTTCTTGATACTGCCAGACACCTTAGAAGATCTCATTACTCCTGAGTTCTGGTTGGAGATACATGTCTTACATTAAACACTTCCTCCAATTAATGCTTTGGCCAGTTTCATAAATTATTTTTGCTCAGAAGAAGCTTCATTGAATTCAATCAAAGGGAAAGTATCTCATATTAAACAATTTTTTCCATTGACTTTATATTAAGATTCTTCTTGAAGAGAAACAAAATGCTATTGAGAGCAGTGGGATTATTTTTTTGAATAAGGATTATTGGTAAGAACTGAGAATGTTAACTTTCATCGTCCATTCATAGTAAGGACTAGTTATTCTCCAGAATACTGTGAACAGCTGTGATCATCCACTCTTAAGAAAGATTAATTTGAGTGGAAAGACAACAGAGAAATCCTTTAAAGAAGACATGTAGAATGGAGAGCTTTTCTATGGGAGGATGGAAAAAGAGACGGTTCACTTCTAACAGAATGGAGGCTGAAAAGGACTGCTCTCTCTACGTATCAAGGTCTTAAGCAGCATGAGATAAAGTGTATTTAGGCTAATGTTGGCTCAAAAGCAAGTGGATAAATTATCCAAGAACGAATTTACTCTGGAAATGCAGAAAAACTTTCTAGTATCAGAGCAGTGAGATACTGGAAACACTTGCTTATTAGCAGTAGTGGGATCAAACAAACTGTTCTGCTTTCAAGTGGAGTTTGATAAGTATATTCACGAAGTTGCCTGAAATAGAGAACTTGTTTTAACTGACCTAGCACATCCATTCAAGCATTATTCCCATGAAGTCACCTGAAGCTACATTCAGAAGACCTACGTATGTAAGCACCTCTTGTGTAAAGTCAAGAATTAGATGCCAATGCCAGTTACAAAAACTAACAGAGCTTCTGCCCAGCTCTGTCGGCAAGCAATTGACCCGCTGGCAGTCTAGCTCATGGCTAAATCTCAGGATTTTAAAATTGTGTGTTTTCAGGCAAGATGTGATCATACTTTCACCCATCCAGCCTCACAAAAAAATTGCAGGCCTTTTGATGAAACTGAGTTTAAAGTGCATATCTGGACGATAAGAAACCTGAATTAAATTTTTTCCACCTCCTATGCATCCTGGGAGATGCCTGGAAGACACAGTCACCTGCTCAGAGTTGAGAGCTTCATGAGATAGCAAGATACCTAGAAGTTATTCACTGTGATTTGCTCTTGTGAATCTAGTTCCTATACTTCTGTAGAACTTCTGTAGATGCTAGGATGTAGAGAAGAAATTCAGTTACAGACAATCATCAGCTTTTTATGGGCTGTGCATTAATTATACCATGGCAGCAGAGCTTTATCGGTAAGCTCTGTGATGACCCAGCAAAGCTTCTGATCTCAAGCATGCTCCAAGCGAATACATATATATTGATTGCAGGGTCAGTATGATTTCAAGAGCAGTTTAGCCACTTCTGTAGTGTGTGCAATCCAAATAACGAACCATCAGAGCACAAATTAGCTTCCCAAGTAACCTGATTTGGCAGCCGTGTTGTGTGCTTCTGGAACTGGGAATGCTATGTTGTAAGAAGTTAAACTACATCCAGGAAGACCTACTGGCTATGTCTGTACTTGTAAATTAAAGAACGTCAGCACTTGGGACATCTTGATCATCTAAATATTGTTAGAATGACCCCTAGTATAATTTTTCTGCAGGCCAGCTATCATTCTTCCAAGCAATGCCCAGGCATGACTTGGGAGTTGGCATGGTCCAGGAGCAGACAGTTTGCAGGCAGCAACTGTGCTTTGCAGGCTAACAGGATTTAATTTTGCTAACATAGCCAGCTAAAACCAGAAAGAGTGTTGGCACTGTACACATGCAGTAACTCCAGCTCAGTTTGGACCTTACCAGGCATGAGACGACTCCATTCAGCCATTGATTCTGCACCATGCTCTGAAACAGGGTATGTTAGCACTGGGGCGGTACTGAATGCAGGGCTGCATTTCTCTGGCTGAAGTCCCAGACTAAAAAGTCCTCAGAGTTTGGTACAGGAACAATCTACTAGCTCTCAATAGACAGACCAAATCTGGCAGGGTCAACAATGAGCTAGTGCTAACAAGACCAGCTGTAACCAAGCACTGTTCTCTGCAGCATCTCTAGTAGCAACATACCTTATTAGCTCGTTCACAATGCAAGATCCAAGTGGTCTCTGTGCATGCACTGGTGTTAGTCTTGATCTTACAGGCTTGCCTACTACCCAGAGCACCAGTGGCTGCACTGAAATACCTTAGTGACTTTGAGGGAACCAGCCCTGGTCCACTAGGCTCAGCGCTGAAATATATTTAGCAGCTGTTCTGGACACTTGATGCCTTTCACCTGTCCATCAAACAGATTAAGCTAAAATATAAATAGATTGTGAGTATTTATACAGATGTGTATTTGTATATACATATATATATATAAAGTTATACAGCCCATATATATGAATTTAAATGAGAATTATATGATAAAATCTAAAAACTTTTAAATTATACAAAACTTAACATCTTTCAATACGAACCCCGTACAAGACAAAAACACTTTGTATATTTGTTTCAGCTTAAATTTGACAGCAGAAATAAAGCTGCAAAACAGAATTCCAGACCACGATTAGCTGGTCCAGTATTTTGTTACCCTGCATTGTGATGAATATAATTGCTATGTTACAATCCTCCTTAATATATGTAGCTTTTACCTTTTTTTTTTGCAGTCAGAGGAACACTATTCTGATAAGTGCTTGGCATGATTAGGTCAAACTCAATGTATTTATACATATCACTGTATGTTATTGGTGCATCACAAATGAAGTACAGAAATATAGTGGACGTTCACCTACAGAAATAGCATATCATTAGAAAACAGAACACTGCAACTGCAAATTCCTTTGTTATTGTTGTTATGGGTGGAAAAAAAAAAAAACACTGAAGCAATTCCACAAGACCCGACATCCCGGTTTGATTAGTGTCATGTGAACATCCCTGCAGAACAGTCACACATCTTATCTGAACTCCAGACGGTCCTCATTTTCAGAATGTGTGGTATAGCTGTTCTTTCTGTGTAATATGATCTTGCCCTCTGCTTCCTCAGTCCAAGATAGTCATTAAGAAAAGAAACTTTGCTCCCTGGAAGACAGTAGGGACTAGAGTTTATAATGAATCCACAAAACCAAGCAGCATTATCCCTGGGAGGTGAATAGTTGTGTAAGTTGGCCCACCTTGTTGCATTTTTTTGTTTGTTTTGTTTGGGTTTTGAAAGTCATTTACTGCAACACATTGAGAAACAGGACATAAACACAGTTAACTCGTCCATTCTCCCATGGTATTCTGCTTCTTCTTGCTGGGTCTCTCTTTCTCATACTCTATTTACTTCTTGGGTTCAAAGTTTTCCTCTCTTTGCTTTTTTTTTTTTTTTTTAATCATGCTTCACTTGGCTCACTCATTCTTGCACCTCCAGCCTTTGTTGTTTTCAGTCTTTAATGATGATCTTTCAGTTAAGAGCTCACCAAAGTGTAGATCATGCTGAATGTAAAAGAAAGACACAATATGAAAGTATCCTTTTGAAGCATACAGAGCACTTTTATTTTTATAACCCTTTACTGTCTGTTCCTCAGGTCTGACTGTAATGGCCTGTGCTTTCCTTTGCATTCTTTCTATCTCTCTAAAGCATCTTAATTATGGTGTATTCAAGATGGGTATCAAAAAGCACTCAAGAAATAACAAATTCATTATCAACATCCTACTGCACCACAAGCTGTGTTTGAGCTTATTAAAGTGCAGTCTGATGTCTGAATTTGAACAGTGAAGAAACAAAACCATTTTGCTTTAGTGTGTTTGATCTTTAAAACTTCAACCAGCAACTCTCAGCAGGGCAGGCAAGGTTTCCCATGAAACTGCATTATTTTGTTTCCTTTGGAAAAAACTCCATGCAGTAGAAGACACATAAAATGCAGACACCAGCTGGAGTGAATATTAAATGCATATTAAATGCAACTCTGAAAAGTGAAGAAATCCCAGTATATTGCCACAGCTCCATTTTACAGCAATTCGAATTCTGACAATACCCAGGAAAGCACAGCAAAACTGAATGTAATTAATACTATTTCATTTAGCACTGGGGCAGTGGATTTTGGCTTATGGCCACATTTTAGAATGAAGGAAACAGGGCTCAGAGGAAGCTGCACAACAGCAGACTCCCAGCAGAAATGCTAGACCACACTACACAGCTGACTTTGACAGGGTCTTTTAGCCAACACAAAAATGTGGGGTTAAAAATGCTTCTGTCTCCAGCCATGCTTTGCCATCTCTCCTTGCACTACCAACAGGGCTTGTCTAGCGTAACTGCCATGCTTTCCACTCTTGCCCCCATAAAAAGGGTGGGCAAAGGCACTCAGCCCAAACACACAAAGCTACTGGATGCTAAACTCCTGCTCAGATTCTCATGCCCCATCCATCTCAGTGTGAGTTAGGCACCTACCAGCTTCTCTGAGTCTGAGCCCTTCTAGTTTCTTTCTCTCTCTCCTGTAGGCAGACACAGGCACATACACATGCACATGTGGACAGAAAACTTTGTTGTCCATAATATTTAAAAGTAATATTGAGAAACAACAACCTGCAGCAATGACTCCTCAAGATATGGGGAACAACAGAACAGATAATGTACCAGTGATCAAAGGCGAAATAACATTTATCTCCTTCCACTAGCGTACAAACCTGCCTTACAGAGGGATTACTGCATGCAAGACTGGCTTGAAGAGGCACTGTATGCAAATATATCATGGAAGAAGGAGTAGAAGGCAGGCATCATAAAACAACACCTCCATTTAAAGTGTGTTAACCTTTGTTGTCAAGTAGTTTTATGGTGTGATTACAGGGGCAACTAAAAGCACAGGGATTCTGCCAAGGCCTTACCTTAAGTATGATCCTCACATATTCTTGCACTGGGCATTTGTGACTGTGCACTAAGGACATCTGACAGCTGAAAGGGGCAGGGGGGACAACACACAACTGGGCTACATATAACACACAAATGGGGTACATATCTTCAAGAATGTACTTAAGTTAGGGATTTGGACCATGCACAGGCTTACTCTGTAATGAAAGGGAGGCTGTAGGAATGACTACAGGCATGATGCACCCCATGTTCCTACCCACCATCTACCTACCCATTTACTTACCATCTTGAGCATCACTACACCAATAGATGTAGTATTTTTCTTATGATTCTCTTGAATCATAAGAACATTATAATTTTTATCTGATGTAATGTCAGTATCAAAACACTTGCTATTTCACCCGTCCTAACAGACTATGCAGACAAGCAAAAATTTTTTCCTTGGGTTGGCCCTGGGGCCTGGCTCAGGCCTTAGATACAACACTTAATACTCTGTACTGAGGTGTCAGCAGATATAAGCACATGCTGTTTAAGGGGGCATGCTTCCCTGAATCAAGATCAGAAGCAAGTTTTAAAAGACTAAGGAAATGAGCAATTGGTTCCAGTCATTCCTAAATACAATTTGGCATGTTAAATGAAAAGCAGCTACTATTTCCGTGAAATGACCAGACTTACCAGTACAGATAGTAGAAGAAGGAAAGGAGATAGAAAGCTAGCTTACACCAGGCCTCTTTTTGACAGTAACTCAAGGTATCTGCATTCATGACTGCAGGTGGATCATATGCTAGCTCTGAACTATCTGCTGGGCAACGAAAATACCTGAAAGAGCAGGAGAAGACATGTAAAATGACTCTGTAACATTCTGCATTAAGTATGTGCGGATATACACTCTCCTGATCACCAGCTCAGAAGACAACCATCTTCCACGATACAGGAGGAATTTCCCTCTCTTTTTCAAGCCTCTATTTCTGGATGTTGTTAAAATCAGGTCTAAGCATACCGTTCTCATAGAACCAAGCAATTCATGAATGTGGACTTTCTGTGCTCTATTAATTCTTTAGATCGAAACATTCCCCCTTCCTATATAGTTACTTCTGGCTTACTCACTAACAACTTAAATACTGTGAGTGACAATATGTGGTGGCTTGTGATCACAGCATGGAGGAAGGATTACTGGGCTTTCACTGCATCTACACAATTGATTTCAGACATGATGAAAAGTGACAGTTTCAATCAACTAATAGCTCAGTTCCTTCAACTCTAGAAAGGAAAAAAGTCAATATGGAGTAACATAAGATCTGGCTGACTAATGTTTTCTACATGTAGCATTGCTCAAAAAACTATCATCCAAATCATTTTAATTGGAAAATGTTTTTCTTCTTACATAGGAGAAATTTCTAATTATTCTCAGCAATGACTGGACGCTTGAGAAAATCCCAACAAAGGAACTTTTTTGGCAAATGAGCTTTTGTCTCGGTTACTTTGCAGTAAAAAGCAAAAGCAAACCAAAAAAGAAGCCCTCAACGAAGTTAATGAACTGCTTTAAGATCAGCACGAATCAGATGAAATATTGTTATTTCTGTTGCTTTGAAATAGTAATGTAACCACTGAACGTTGCTGGGATTGCTTATAGATAGATAGATAGGTAGATATAAAAACCCCATACAAGTCGCCAGCAGCAAACTTTGAAAGTAAATGTTCTCATAATAACCTCGCCTTCCTCCTTTCCAATATTAGTCATATCCACTTATAATCTCTAAGAACACTGCAAATTATTTTACAGAGACCACAAGTGAAACCTTGCTTAATTATCTTCATTGGGATGAAGATATTACACAGTATCTTCCCATGGTTTTGTGCAGAACTTTCACAATGAACCCAAACCTGCCTGTGGTTAAAATAGCAGAAAATACAGAGTAATTATAGCAAAACATATGGAGAACCATGGAAACAAAGAAAATCAAAAGTTCTCTCTAAAGGTTGATATCATTATTTAGAGTCTGATCATTTTCACCTTGGACATAAAATACAATTTATTTTTCTAACTTTTAAAACCAGTACTATTGTCACACTTTGGTTATTAACCTTTAGTAAAACAGTACTATAAAACATTATTTTTATTGCACCCAACCAACAGGCAGAAAAGCACTCGTAGCTGCACTCCATTTAGCTTTCTGAGAACTATACTGTGACTCTAACTTCTGAATAATACACTTTATCATATGCCTCTGCATTACTTCCAGCCTTTTGCAGAAAATAGTGTAAAAAAGCTACTACTTTTTAGTTCCTGGTTGAGATAATGGTTTTGCCTTCTTTACAGAATTATTCTTCAAGCTACTTCACAACAGGAGCTATCTGCTGCCATATGTATCTTTGTAACACAAAGAGACCCTGACAGACAAAAATCATCTGTGCAATCTTTTACAAACATTGTGGAAATGCAAAACTAGCGAAGACTCCAGACTGGCAACCACAAAAACTGACGCCTCCTGGTTATCTTCAGAGGCAACAGAAGGCTGATCCTCCCCTAGAATGCAGAGGAAGATGCAGCAGCAGCAGCTGCACTGCCTGTCCAGAAAACATTAAGGCTGCTCAACAGCAGGTCTTACACGATCAACTCAAAGCCCCTCAGTGAATATAAACACATAGCAGAGACCCAGAGCGGAAACACTCCCCACTTTTTCACATGGGCAGGGTGAAGATAACAGCTTTTCATCTACTGCAATCCCGACTCCGAGGGTCTCTAAGAGAGACTTCTCTTGCAGAACAGAAATTCTCTACTGTATAGCAAGAAACAACTTATTTTATACTGGAAAAAAAAAAAAAAAGCATAAAGCTGCCAAAGAAGATAAGAAGCAAAATTCTGTCAACCTGCCCAGTCTCTATTTCACAATTCCAATGGAAAGGTTTCCTTGCTGGGGCTGAATGAATAGGTCCAAGATCATTCAGATATGAACTGCCTTACAGCTCCCTATCTGTGAAGTATTTAGAGCCTCATCAAATTCCACTGTCAGATTCCAGCCTATTTCATTCCCAAGTTTTCATTCAGTTGTGGTGAGCATATCCTGATACCCTTTGGAATGTTAATTTAAGTTAGTAACTGAAAGCCACATTTATATTATTATTTGTTTTCTTTACCCATCCTAAACATTCATGAAAAATATTTACTTTTTCTCTGGAAACATAAGTTTCAGCTGCTTATAGGCAAAAGCTTCTAGGCAAAAGATATTCAGCCATACTCCTATCACTGCACTTCATAGTTCATACAACCTGCACGTGTGCCAAGTTGGCAAATAAGGCTAAACAAGCAGTGAGCATATAAAAGACGGGCTTACCTCCAGAAGTGATAAAAAAGCAAAGGAACGTTTAACCCCAGTGTGAGCCACTCTTGAGCGCACAAAAACATTATGCAGAAAAGACTATGGATAGAGTACTCCGGCAACACCAGCTAAAAAGAAAGGAACAGGAATAACAGATGTCAGTAAAATACCTCTCTGATTTTAGTCACCTAAGCAGTTTTTCAGAAAACAAACCATCTCTGCAAGTCTCCTGTGTGTCTGTCTGTCCCTAGACATACCTCAGTTGACAGACAGCTTGGTTAGGAGCAATGAGCACAAGATGCAGCGCCAGGTTTGTCCAGGTTCTAACCATGGCTGTACTCCAGGGGCTTGTTGAGAGGCACAGGACAAATTATTTACTGTCTTAGCCAGTGCTCCAGATTTCTGTCTACAAAATGTAAATTATATTACTGCCTCCCTCACAGAAGCACTGTGAGACTAAATGAATGCCTGTAAAAGAGTTCTTAAGGAAGTAAGTTTCATTACTGATGCATTCAGAAAGGAAATAATAAAGCTATTACCGAAGCTTCACTTCTATATTGGAGGAGCATCCTTGGAAAAAGGCTGCTTCTACCATTTTGATATGTTACATACACCCTAAAGAGATCAAATCCATTACTCAGTGTTGCGAGCTAAAACCCACTAAGACAGGAAACTCACTTCCTTAGTAAATCTATGGCTCCCCACACTACTTGTTTCAGACCCAAAATGATTCTTTCTATTAAAAGAGAAAGTGAGTGGGCAGCTGGCAGAAACAGAAATTTACGTGATGTTGATTCAGAGTAGTTATTTCTAAAGGCATTTTGCTTTTTTCACTGCTTTCCCATTTCTTAGCTGTCTTTCCTCTCTGGTTTTCTTCCAATGCCTTTTGTCAGAAATCTCTATTTCTCTTCTTCATTCAAGTCATAGAAGAGATTAATTTCCAGCAGTACATATTTCTCGAAGCTAGACAATCCCTTACACAGTTCACCTGCATCCCTTGCTGCATCTTGGAGCTACATCAACCAAAGTTAAATCACAAAAAGCCTTTGAGGGGCTTCTTTTGATGCAAATTCATTTTCATCTGTCAAATAATTAGTGAGCCCTATTTTTTTGAAGCGATGTAAAACCTACTAATACAGTTATTCCCAATGTCTACCTACTCCCATACAGCTGTGCTGCAATGAATTCCATCTTCTTGGTTCTAGGAGTCTTTCCACCTCACAGGGAATATTTTTCTTTTTACTGTCATTTAACTTCGCTACTTAAAGTAGTTAACACATTTGGATACTGTTGTGTCTATGCCTTCAACTTAAACATCCTCAAAAGCTTATCTTATGTGGATGACAAATCATAATACAACTATATAGTTCTGATTCCAGATGGTAGTTATTTATCACTGCTGGATTATTTTTTTTTTTTCATTTTTAGAATGTGATTTACAACATGACTATAACCTTTCCCCAAAGAATGATTCATCTTCATCACAAATTGCAGACAAGAAATGTCTTCATGATGTATGACTACCCACTAAACATTACAACACTTAAAAGCATATTACATTCATTATCACATCTTTGATTTCTGATTCCAACACAATCCACAAACTTATCAAGAACACAACCCTAGTGCCTGATCAGTGGGCTGGCTGGTAACAACAGGGAAGGAAACCCATGGTGAAAATTTATGCAGTGCACAAAAAACAAAACAAAACAAAAAATCTGCTGTGAAGCTAGAAAGGAAACAAAGGGAGCAGTGGACTCTCAGAAACAGACTCACTTTCCAGTCACAGTTTCTGGTGTAAATTAGATCTACCTATGCTTTTGACAGAACAACAAATGGGTCATTTAGATCTCTTTACCCTTTCCTTGGAGTGATATATTCTTGTGGACATAAATAAATAAAGGATCAGTGCTGATCACAGTTTCTGAGGAGAATTCATGCAAAGAAGCAAACAAAGCCCAGCCTGCAAAGCCAACTGCAGTTTATATTCAGGCGATTTACCTAAGAGACCAAATCTAAAAGGAGGCGAGAGAATTGAAAGCATGAAGTGTAGAAAGGTACTAACAGCAAGGCTTGTGAGGAAAAGCAAACTGAATAGCTGAATAACTAAATAACTAAAAAATAACATTCCCTCAGTTCTTGGCTGTAAGAATCATCCTGCAGTTTGACACAATGTCCTCTGAAACCAATGGAAACTGTCAATCAACTTTAGCAAACATGGGATTTGACTCTTGGAGAGAGGAAAGCAGTTTGAGAAACAAGCAGCAGTCAATCCTTGTTGTTTCTGCTGACATAGTCAACTGCAATAGTAACTTCTGTGATACAGATAGCTGTGCAACAGGAATTAAACTAACATCTGTAATTCATTTCTGGGAGAGCATATGAAGCTGTCAGATGGTAAACATGTTAGGATATAAACTATAATATATTTATATTATATATATATATTTATATTTTTATATATTTATATTTTTATATATTTATTATATATTTTTATATTATATTTATTTTATATATGTATTTTTATATATTAGATATATTATTTATATAATTACTTATATATATATATATTTTTATATACACACACACACACACATATACAGGGCAACACCCTGATTCAGATAACAACCTCTGCTTTCTGACACTGCTCAAGATGAAGTCTCAAGATGGTTATGGAACACTGAGTTGAAGGAGAAACTGGCAAAGCAGCACAATTCTTAAGGGCTGCAACTTCGTCACTTTGAGTCCCAAGCTAATGAATGGCATTATAAATTTATCACCAGAAATTCTGCTGGCTGACATTTACTTGTGGAAAACCACAGGAAAGCTTGAAAAGAAAGTCAGCTTCCAGAGCAAAATTCTGCTGCTAATCAGAAACACCTTTTGCTATAACATAAGCAAGGGAAAGAAACTACTGTACCTTTTCTAAATTTTGCTCTGATGTGTATATTTAAGTAAATATCCACATCAGTAAACATTCAAAATCATTATTCCCAATCCATCATTTGCATTTAAAATGTAAAATCTTAGGTAGATATCATACTCATATCATTACCATCTCACCATAAATATACAATACATCCTCATACAAAGTAGTACAGGCATACCTGCACATGTAGGTAAATTCTTCCCCTGTAATTCCAAAGAAAATAAGGCAGGCTTTGCTGTGTATAGACATCTAGGTTTGGCTGAACTAAAGCATGGGAAAACAAGCACTGAAGCCAAGCACCTGTCAGCAGCAGCTTTGTGTTTACAGGAATACAAAGACCTCTGCAGACTGAAACTGCAGAAGGGCATCTCTCAGGAAGCTCAGTCCTAAATAATGTTATTGTTTCCTCTTTCCTAAATATATTCTGTTGTTCTTATACAAAAGGTAAACCCATCTTTTTTTGTCAGTACTTTTCCTCCTTATTCTGTTTATTACATATGGATACCTCCTTCTCAAATGTAATTTGCTTTTACAGAACATTGTATCATTTTCACATGGAATGACTCTTACAGTTTGTCTTGCCAGTGAACAGGGCATATAAAATACCTCACAGAAACCAAAACTGGGAAGATATTATAGCAGGAATAGTAATCTCCCTTCATCAGTGCTATTAAATTCTCATGCTTAGAAAATCAACTGTAACAAGTGCATCAGACTTTCCCAGTCACTGTTAAGCCACTGAAATGTCAAGACGTCATGCTTCTTTCCAGCACTTTGCTTAGGACCAATACTCCTGAGCGCTACACAATAACAGTAATTCTCACAGAATTGCTGTTTCTTCCCCACAAGACTCTGAGTCTACATCTCCATCTGTGCATGCCAGCCTCCGTACAGTAACCACAGATTTTACACCATACCCAGAAATTGCCAGCCATTAGACACTCTACCCTTCCCAGGGTTTCTGAGAGTCTTCATTACGCTGTTAGAGGCTGAAACAACTTCCCTTCTTAATGCCTGCCTTCTCCCACAGATGGCAGGAAAGAAACTGAAGAGAAATGGAGGTTGAACCTCCTTCACGTAACGTAAGAGCTCTGGTGATTACCCAAGCGGAAACAAGCTGTTCACCTTACAAACACACAAACCCTTTTCCATCCACCTAAAAGCAACAAGAAACTGAAAACACCACACATGCATGGAATCACTCCAGGGCCCCAAATTAGGCCTGATCTATGTGCATTCTGCTTTATCACAGTGGTTAATGCTGGTGCACCCACCTCCACTAAAAGGTAGCTGCAGCTTGTCACTATGGTGCTCGCTTTGCTGCTTTTTTCCATATTCCTTGCTAAAGCTGACATGTAGAATTTGTCCTCATTGGTAGCAGGGAAAGAGGGGATGGAGATGTACCCAAGGTTTTCAGAACACAAGAGTTATTTTAGTTACACTTTAAAGCCCTTAGAATAGCCCTAAAAATAGACTTGTGCATGTCTAAGTGGTGTAGCAGGTCGCTAACCATTTCCCCTTGGATTATGGGGGCTTCACTCTGCTCCCCCTCCCTGTCTTCCAGCTCAGGGGGCTGGGTACTCCGAGAACAACTGGTCTGACTATTAAAGACTGAGGCAAAGAAGGCATTAAGTACCTCAGCCTTTTCCTTGTCCTCTGTCACTGTGTTTCCCCCCACATCCAATAAAGGGTGGAGATTCTCCTTAGCCCTCCTTTTGTCACTAATGTATTTGTAGAAACATTTTTTGTTGTCTTTTACAGCAGTAGCTAGTTTAAGTGCCAGCTGGGCTTTGGCCCTTCTAATCCTCTCCCTGCATAACCTCACGACATCCTCGTACTCCTCCCGAGTTGCCTGCCCCTTCTTCCAAACTCTCCTTTTATTCCTGAGTTCCAGCTGAAGCTCTCTGCTCAGCCAGGCCAGTCTTCCCTGCCAGCTCATCTTTCAGCACATGGGGACGACCTGCTCCTGCACCTGTAAGATCTCCTTGTTGAAGAACGTCCAGCCTTCCTGGACTCCTTTGTGCTTCAGCACTGCCTCCCAAGGGACTCTGTCAACCAGGCTCCTGAACGGGTCAAAGTCTGCCCTCCGAAAGTCCAAGATAGCAGTTCTGCTGACCCCCCTCCTTACTTCTCCAAGAATTGAAAACTCTACCATTTCATGATCGCTATGCCCAAGACAGCCTCCAACCGTCGCATCACCTACCAGGCCTTCTCTGTTCACAAACAAGAGGTCCAGCGGGCGCCTTCCCTAGTTGGCTCCCTCACCAGCTGTGTCAGGACATTGTGAGACCAAAGGGAGACAATTATTTAACGACTCTGAAATTCTCCTAATTGAACAACACAGACCACAAAAGCCAGAAGTGTAGCACAAGCAAGTGAAAAAAAGAAAGCAGAAGCACACAGAAGAATAGCAGTAGTATGTGCATTAGCCCAGACTGTGCACGTGGCATGTACTTACATGGAAACAAATCGTATCTGTTTGCTCCTGCTGTTGCACAAACGAAAGAAGTAGGGTCAACTGTGCATAATTTAAATACATAGACCATACATCTTAACATTTGCAACAGTTTTAAACATACTGCTTGCATTGATCAAGCACATGAAACACATTAAATTTACTGTTGAAATACAGGAAGGCTTCCCACTTACATTTTCTAGTACATCTTTCTAATCTACTTTAAATTATATGAGTTACTTGACTTCCAAAACCTCCTCTGAAAGGCTGCCCTAGAGCCCAATACTATGCTGTCACCGTAAATATACTAAGGTTTTCAGTCCAAATTTTCAAGCTGAAAAGAAAACATCTGGAAAACGGATTCCAGATTATCAAAAGAACAACCTGCAGCTGAACCTACTAAGTTCACATATATAGCTTTACACTTTTTCTGGGGGAGAGCAATGGTGCACGCATGCAAGACTCAATGTTATAGACCAAATACAGAGTAGAAATAAAAGAAAGGATGTAACGTCTGTGTTTTCACCCCTCCACCTTTCTGGATCACAATGAAGCAACGCAGCACAAAGCCAATGTTTCGTAAAGGAAATTTCATTATTCTAATGCACTATTGGAATTTCGTTGAACAGTATTAAGTGGATGTGAACGTAAGTCACTCCACAGCACAAATACCAGACAATGAAATGAATAACACAAAGAACCTAATTATCATTCTCACAAAGCACTCCATATCCATCTGTAACACAGTACCAGATCTAATATTAAAATACAGGATTTCTGGATGCTCTTTCCATCTCAGCTACCAAACACGTCTGTATTTAGGCCTATCATTTCACTTCTCATTGTCTCATTTTTGCCTTCTGCAACATGGGGATAATTATGTTTAAAATCTATAGATTCCACTGGAGCTAGTTTATGGCTAGAATATTTAAGTTTTGTCATAATACAAATAATAACTTCAACAAGAGTGACAGAGGAAGATCAGGTCTTTACGGGACATCCATCAAGAATATCTAAAAATATTTCTGTATTGCAGAGCCTATGGGAGGTCATAACAGCCAACAGGTAAAGAGGTTATGAAACGGATTTAAAAAAAGACTTCTCCTCTATAAGGCCTGCAGGGCACCAGCACAGTTCAAGAAGTGCCCTGTTCCTTGGAAGGCACGTCGTTAAGGCAGATGTGCTGTGATCTTACAAATATATCTCCTCTGCTAACTGTTCTTTTCCACTCAGCAGGGATGAGGAGGTATCTTCACAACCTTGCTTTTTTTACTGTTAATTCAGAACCAGTAACAGAAGCTGGGTTAGCAACCCTGGAGTGCAAACTTCTCTAATTTTCACAACACTGACACGAAACAGGGTATCAAACGCTTTCTTGCCCTACCTCACTATTGTATTTCAGACACAACCAGCCAGGACGCCCCGCAGCTGGGTTATTCCAAGAGCTCATGCCATCTTTGTCGGCTCGCCCAAAACTGGTGAGAATGACAATTAGTACCACAGCTGTTCATTAGGATCTAGAAAACCAGTCCCTCATTTCACAGGCAGGTCTATGAATGCAGAACTCTCAGTGATCATTAAAATGAAGTTCAGCCATCTGCACGGCACAGGAAGGGCCCTCAGGCCTTCTCCCGGGGGTCTGCCTAAGATTGACAGTTTCATAAATGCTGAAAACTAAGTGTTCACTAAAGGGCTGTTTCTGTGTCTGACGTGTAAAGACTGTCAATCTGAGGAAGCAGATTTGGTACAGTGCAGACATGGTAAAGACAATCCCTGCCCTGGTATTCTAACAGCTTTATTGAAAACATCAGCATCTAAATGCAAGGTAGAACATTTAACTCCCAGCAGAAACAATTTTCAGCCATATAACAGGTATGATGTAAAATCATTGCACTCTATTTTTAGTTATTATATTGCTTTTTGTAATTGCATAGAGGCTTTATAGGGTCTGATCCTGATTTAAATAGACAACGAACATTCTGCTAAATGTAACAGTGACATTCGATTTAACCCCAATTTCTTTAGTTTTATTAAAATGCAAATATTTACTTTACTGCATACCAAATTAGACCAAATACAGTCCATTAGCAAGTCAAATTTTGCCAATATCTTCAACACAGCTCTGAGGAACAGATGCATAAATTACATTACCCCAAGCAGCTGAGAAGTACACTGCTCTCAGGAGTACATTACAGGCAACAGTTACTTATATAGATTTTTGCTGCATCTTCGGCCTTATTCTACTCTTACTTGCGATGTTCTAATACTGTAAGGACATATCCTCCAGAACACTACTGGAAGAAGCCGAATGGTAAGGCAAGAGGTTGTCTGTTACAGAGTGATACTTTGTTTGCCACTTTGATTATTGAATAAACATTTAAAAGATTAGATTAACAGCAAAATACAGTTGGTCAACCTGAAATAGTTTTATACGTAAATATTTTCATAAGTAATAATATTATGAATAACCATACGTATCTCCCTTCAAAAGATATTCCAATTTCCATCAGGCATCACACCGGTGAATCTTACTTCCTCCCTGGAGTAAAAGCGGGATAAGGACCAAACTGTGGCTGAGTCACAAGTTTGAACTCTTCACTCTCAGGCTTGCAATAGTTTTGTAACTTTTCCCCTTATGATCTACCCCTGCTTTGAACACCTGTGCAGGCACAGCAGGATATATCTTTTCATTATTCTTAGGTAAGCACACAGCCATCCTTAAGTAATGATTGCTAAAAATAACAATTGTTATGTTCTAACTTTTGAAAAGTGCTGAATTCAGGAACTTGTAAATTTGACTAAAAACAGTGCTGGCACAATGCACATAATAAATGAGCGTCAGTAGTGAACGAATTGCCTGCCAGAAACACTATACTTCCTCTAAGTTCTTAAGTCCTAGCTTAAGGACTTTCTTTCCAGGTAGGGTACTGTAGACAAGGAAAGGACGAAAGGTATTACGTTCAGTGCTTTTATTGCAATAGTAATACCTTTCTAGTAAATATGAACCCAATATATTTACAATAAAATAAAAAATGTGAAGAGATGCACTATCTCTAGGCAAGCAACATTTATGGGATTATTTGTGCACAAATACTGCCAGCTCTTTGGTCCCAACTCTACTGTCAGTTCTGCAAAATAGCTACTGTGCCAAGTTCCACTCTTTCTGATGAAATTAAAACTATGTGGGTGCCTAACAGACTGATTGAATAGGGCACCCCCCCCATTTTATCCCATTCCACGCTTCATAGATAATAAATGTAATAAAAGAGTAGGCAGAAAAGACTTAAGAGAGGGAAGGAGAGAAGTTTTTAGATGAGCTATAGTGAATTTCCTATCAGAGTGCAAAAGAGGAAAAGGTGCCTCAGCAACAAAGGTACGGAAGGCCTAAGTTTTGTCTATACTGCAAATTTATTGCAAGATTCAGGGAAAATCATTATGTCCCTCACGCTTCTGGATGCAAACAAAATCTCTATCAAGTGCGCATCATTATCAATACGTTAACTCCATCCTCTTTTAGGCAAGCTGCAGAAAACAATTAAACCACACAGAGCTAGTGAAAGTGTATAATACTTCAGTTAAAAATATTTTACTTGCTTTTCCCATATCCCCACTTCCCCTGTCAAGCTACATTCTTCTTTCTTCCACTTCTACAACCTAAGGACAGCCCTGCTGTTTACATGAACAGCAGATTTAAAATTTCTCTCATGCTTCTTTTGACTAACAAGAGATGCTGTACTAAAATTGTCTAAAAATAACTCACCTGTAAGTCATGATTTCCATAAACTAAAAATTGTATACTAATACATTTTTACCTAACTTCAAATTTTATCCTTAGAGTGTAAAAAGTTACTCATTCCTAATATAAAAACACCCTATCAGAGCCAGTCTGAAGACCAGAAGAAAGCTGGCTTTATCATCTAATAGCAGTTTAGCAGTATCTTTCAAATAAGTACTGAGTACTGAAATACACACTTACCAGTTTTATGTCTCTCACACGTGCTCAGAGTCTAATGTACTTAAAGTTCTAGGTCACTTCAAACAAAAGAGAACTTAAATGAGCTTAGTTTTATGAAAGATATTGTATTGACGTCCAAGTACTAACTGACAGAATCCGTACAGCATGGCAAGCTAACATCCTACAAAATCTGCAGATCCAATTAATGCTTTAGAAACAGCAATATCCTTTATTCCAGTGCCTGCATGCAAACTCTAGAATTTCTTCTGAGGCAGCTTAGGAGCTAATTATGTGTGTATATGTATAGCAGGAAGGTATAGCTCACACTCACTATGGTGTTGACAGAGATCTAGCTCATCATATTGTCTATGTTTATTAGTATTTCTGTAGAGCAAGCACCACAAGTCTCTAAGCATGCAACACAAGATAATTTTACTCCCAACCGTCATCAATTGGACTGCAGTAGTTTGAGTCTGATTCCAGATTTGTTCTGATTTGAACAGCTGCTGTAGAGATTAAAGACTACATGCAATTATTAACTCAATGAACCATCAGACCCCTCAAAACCGGCAAACATTTCTAGCTTCAATTAAAACTAAGAAATTCAAACTATGCCTGCTAACAAGAAAACTAAGCAGCTCTCTGAAAACAAGACTTTATTATCAGATCAGCTGCGCAACCTTTCCTTTCCTATCGCGTACATGTCTCGTGAGTGTAAACAAATGCTCTTCATATTTATTCCCATGTGGTTTTTGTAGCACCTGGCACGATAAGGTTTTATTTTTCACTTGAGTCTGGAAGCATTGCTGTAACACAAACACTAATGAAAACATAATAGAAAAGGAGAGCCAAGTCTTGCTGAAAGGACTTCTCTGGCTGAAGCACAATAGGGCTTTTAAAAGATCAAAGTATCCAACTAAGGAAATAAAAAAAGAATGCAAAATTCAAACAGTGGCAAAACGTAAAACAGCAGATTATCCACCTAATCACAACAAAAGCAGATTTGCTCCTGTGTTATATTTTTTTCCAGAAAGAAGACAAATAGAACTTCCTGAAACCACCCTTTTGAATTTAACGAAGACACCTTTAAAATGTGAAGATTTTTTATATCATAATGTTAATTCAGAATATCACTGCAGTCCCAATAACAGATCATATGTTTAAACCTCTAAAAAAAGGATTACTTAAAAACTGTTTCATATTCATATTGTTTATCAGGCCAGTTAATAGAAAGTTCAGTCCTTGATAAAACTAGAGATGAAACTGCAATCCGATCAAAAGGCACCCCGACTTCTTGGAAATACGTACCAGCCACCTTCCTGCATGACACAGTCCTCTCCCACTAATGGCCAGACCCAAAGGGAAGAAAATGATGATTTTCTAAGGAATAAAGCATCACTAGCTCAAGTGAAGTGCTACAAAGACATGTGCTGAATTGTCTAATCAAAAACTTGTATTTCTTCCCCTCATTCTACTCAGAGTTTGACCTTTGTGGTTTCTCCTGAGTTTCACTGGGAATTTCTACACAAATTCAGATGTATTTGGTCATAACCACCAACAATGCACTACACAGTTTTCATCTAAATGTTGTCTGAATTATAAGGACTTCAAATCTAAGTCCAGGCCTATTCCACATGGGTTTATGCTTGAATATCAACACGTTTCTCATCTCAGAGCAATAAACAGAGATTGCTCCAAGCTGTCAATGTCAAGGAGGGACCGAGAGTGCCCACAGAGGGCTATTACGGCTGCTTTTATTGTTGTTCAGTGTTAGAGATGAATGCTAAGCATGAACGTCAAACTTGAAGTCAAACCCTTCCTAAATCCAGGGATGTTCAGAAAGCTTTTTGATATAAACCAACTCTATTTTGAACCACTGAATTGCAGTGCAAAGATGGAAGTAAAAAAAAAAAAAAAAAAAAAAAAAAAGAGATGGTAAAAATAATTTTAAAAATACATAGTATTTACTTAAATCATTTTATACACAGCAATGCCTGCTTGGGTACAAGCTTCTGTATTGCACTGAGTCACAGGGAGACAAAGTACTGAATAACTACCTGGGTACCTGCAGTATGTTTTCTATATACATAATTCTATATTCATTCTTCAGAAGTTATCCACATTGTCTCTTGATTAGGGTTTATGCTCCCAGTCACTCACTAGGATGGGTCTCCTGACAGTTTTCCTGCTGCCCAGATGATTTGTGAAAACTCAGCAGTTTCATCATATTGATGAGGTATGAAAAGAGAGAGCATTAGACACATCAAGAAATACAATATGTACTGAGAAACCAGTAACAATGATGAACTCTTTGGTCTCTAATGAGAATGGACAAAGTTCATGTGCTCCATCATTGTAACAATCACTTTTAACGGGAAAAATGTCACATGGTGCCATTTTTTGTTCCCTTTGTGATCTTTGTGACAGCAGCAGTTTATCAGAACTCTGGATACATCACCCTCTTTGTCCTGCAAGGCGGAATATCACTGCTATTTCCACAGTCCAAAAATACCTTTTGACTAGACTTAAAAATTCTGTTTTCCTCTCAGATAACAGAAGCACCTAAACTTCAAAGACAAAATGTTGACTACTGGTTAGGAGACGCTGAATATAATGCACAATGTGCACCACAAACCTGGTATGTATTTACGCTGCAAACTTATCCTTCTAGTGTGGCTATACTGCAACATTTTCTTTTTCTGTCGAGTCTAACTAAATGAGGAACTAAAACATCTTTACTGAGGTTGTAAAAAATGTATAGCACTAAAAAAGGCAAAACTATTGCTGCTATTCGCAGTTCTGCAACAAACTAATTGTCTTATTGCTGTAGTTTCTGCCTATGAGATTTTTCAACCCCAGGAAGAAAGCATGATTCCTTCTTACATATGGATGGATACACACCACTTTAAAAATTCCTTGTGATTATACATCACATTTACTACATTTGCTTATATAACCTTACATTAAGCATTTTAATGAACCATGCTATATGCTTACAGAAGTACTCCGCTAATGACTATCAGCCTGCAGACTGGCTAAAATAATGTCACACATCTATAAATCCCTAAATCCATGATGAAGCAACCAACTGACATACCCAGAAACACACACTCAAAATCCATCGCATTATCTCAGGCTTGCCAGTGACTATGAGGCAGAACAACAGAAGGAGTGATGATCGTAACGATCAGCAAATTTTTCAATAAGAAAAGAATATGATCAGTCAATTGAAATCAGCTGCTGCGACACCTGACGCTCTCCAAAGGGTTACGTCCACTGTAGCTGCTGCATGCAGAGAATGGTAGGAGCTACTGGTAGGTGCAGGTCTGGAACCTAACAAGGTCCAAGTACAAAAATTATTTCATATGGCAATTACTCTACTGCACATTGTCAGTCTCCTTTATCCAAAATATGCAGGAAAGAAACTGTCAGCTGAATAAGGATAAACAAGGAAAGACGGGGCTACTTTTTTAAAATGCTGACTTCCCATAATATTTATCTACATGTAAAGCAGAACCACCTCCATGCTCAGAGAATACTGTTTTCATCTGCTATTAAGGAAAAGCTAAAAAGCTAACTTGTTCCCTGTTAGCTGATCCAGCGAGCTTAGTAATGCTCACTGAACGTATCATGGGTTTTTTTCAGGCTTTGAGTATGTGCATTCAACACCAACAAACAGGCATGACACAGACACAGCATCAAGCCTTATCTTCTTCCTTGGACCGCTCCGTCTATAGCTGAACCTATGGTGTTAACCCACAACCCTTCAAGCTGCTGATTACTCATGCCTCTGAATTATTGTTATTTTCATAGATGTAAGTAATTTTTACTTTTTTAACAGAATATTTAAATATGGAAACATATCAAAACAAAACTGTATGCAGACACTCAGGTGTTTGGAATTATATATTATGCTCACTAGGTTTTACATTTTATTTACAGTACCTCAATCTGAATGGAAAGTCTTCTATAATTGCTCTTTAAGGTAACATTGGTTTTGGTTATTTACCAAAACCTGTAAATACAGTAAAACATAACTCTGATGTGTATTAGGGTATATACTACGGAATATAAAAGATAGATTTATTTTATTTTTGCAGAGTAGTAAAAACCAGAATTGAATCTGATAAACACCAGAACTACTGAGTACAGAATAAATTTCCGCCACTACTGTCGCAGATCCAGCTCCACTGGAAGCCACAGTGACAGAAGTACTAGAACAGACGAAGCATGAGCAACCCCCAACCTCCTAACTAAAACGTTAAAAGTTCCTTCAAAAAAGACTAGGTGAAGAGGGTTTGGGGTTTTTTTTAAACACCCCAGCTCCTGATTTACAATCTACTATTGCTACTGCTACTACTGGAGTGTGGAACTGGCTAAGTTTGGTTATTCAAATTTGTCCCTGCAGGGTTTTTTGTCTGTGTATTTGTTCGTATTTTTCAAGACAGCTCAAGTTCATCTGGAACATCTTTGAGATTAATGTCACCTTGCCTGTGGTTAGGTTTCTTGCTGAATTTCCTTTCTTCCAATCATCCCTTCAGGACCGGAAAAAAAAAACAAAAACAAAAAAAACCCAAACAAACCCAAACCACCACCCAAATAAAATCAAGAAAAAGGATTGAGCTCTGGTACAATGTTTTCTTACACTTGCAGTTTTACAAATTTTATACCTAACTTAACTAAAATGCAGTACATTTCCTACAGTACATTTCCTACAGTAGGAAAATGAGTAAAAATCTGTCTTTTATCTACCTCAATTCCTCCCAGGTAAGTTCCAGTTCCAGTTTTGCTTTCATAAATCACTCTTACTTTAGCTTAATGGGGTTTAAAAACAAATATTTGCTGATAATTTGAGAAATGTCACTTATATTGTTCAGTTGTGTTTGGCATGAGCAAACTGAAGTCTGAAATACGTTCGCTGAGCAGGAAGCAAGTTCAATCAACTCTCCTTAGTAAGGATTTATCAGATTAATTCAGAAATTACGATGCATAACCTAATCACAACTTAATTTAAATTTCCTCAAAGGTAAAGTAATAATACTACAGTGGTTGATTAATGAAATAGACTGTGTTTTAATCTAGGAAATTCCTAACTGTCCTTAGTGCTAAAATAAGCATATCCAACGGGAATCAATCAGGTAGGCAGATTTCTTGAAATACAACTGCAATTACAATTATATAATATTGCTGTCATCATTAACTGAACATATTTTAATAACCCCACCAAAATATTTAATCACAAAAATCATGGTAGACCTTTATGGCACACCTCACCTATCCCACTCCTCAGCAGGGCTAACGAGCCCAAGGAGCCTGTACTGCTGTATCCTGTAGTGCTTCCACTAGCTCAAGACAGCTCATTCACAACTAGTTTGTGTTTCTCTGTATAGCACTGTAGTGTGTCACGTAATCATATCCTTAGAGAAACAAAGGTAATTTAGCAAAAAAAAAAAAAAAAGAAGAGCACAGATACAAACTCCACAGCATTTGCCAAAACTAGTGGATGTCCTATGTGAATCATGTAACACTTGTATGACACACCAACGTTCACAGAGTGGACAACTGGTGGACATTCAACAGTTCAACAAGCACATACATGAACCCATATATACACTACAAAGCCCCCAAAACACACCACTGAATGAAATGAGATACCTGTATCCTGAGAGAACCTCACTTTGTGCTGGCTTCTGAAAATAAGTCCTTCCTCTTATTTGCTTCAGGATGGAAGAGATTTGACCATGGCTATACAAAGCTCATAGCTTCTTTATACATAATCAATCATTCTCCAGTAACCAGAAAACGTAGGCTGATCTAATTCTAATTCTATAGCACCATAAAAACGTGGACCTATGTATACATGCACGTACACATGCCAGCACCATATATAGCTGCTTCGCATGATCCCTACTTATTTTAATGATACAGAAACATTTTCCCCAAACCAAACGTCAAAAAATGCCTGGCTGTAGAACAGTTACATCCTCCATTCTATTTTGGAATATGTAAATAAGTTATATAATATCTGGCGACATATCACATACCTGGTCACAGTTTGTTAATCTTCTCCAAGTATTTTGGAGATAAAACCAAAAATCCATCCTTAAGAAACTCTGCCCACTGGGATCAGATTTATATGACATATTGTATGCCCATGTAATAATTCCCAAGAACCCATTCTAAAACCAGGATATAATGAAACCGAACATATTTTTATAGCCCATCTTTAAAAAACAGATCTACAGCAGATCTTAAGCACTAAGTTCTAACGTCATAAATAGCAAGATATCACTGTTTTCAAAGCCCTTTAAAAGAATTAACTGACTTCAAGACATAGGAAAACAGATATGTTGTTGTTTCATAGAAAGAGAAACAGACCTAAAGCTACACCATGTTATAATGAGGGACATATTTAGTGCTTGCTGAAAGCATCCTAACTGCTATTTTCCTGTATCTATATAGCTGGCACTCAATTCTTCACTGTTTTTCCAGAATTTTCCTCAACAGCGAATCCTTTAAACTACATAAATTAAAGCTATTTTTAGTGATTGTCAGATTTGAAGACTACAAATCGCTGTAGTTATTGCACCTTCCTCTTCTTACATATAATCTCTCAATTAAAACAAATGTGTCCCCAAAGAACTTTGAAGAAGAGGCTGAATTAACAAACTGTTTAAGTGAACCAGAAGCAAGCCAATCCCTTACGAATACAGAATCTGTAATTAGCCAAAATGCTCCATTTTGCTGTTCACAGTGAGGCTGAGGCTCAATAAAAATTAAACACTGATGCAGGCAAGGCATTCCCATGGGGCTCACATATATTAATACATTACCACTCACCAGTTGCTTTATGTCAAAGAAACTGGGACACAGCTTGAAATTGGCTGGCTGCCTATTTGATAAAATGGAAAGCTATTGGTAATATGTATTTTCTCTTATTTTCATATCCCTAGTGTCATAAACAGGCTAAGTAAGTACTTAAATGTGGCTCCTAACAGCCACATGCTCATAATGGTCCCAAACAGATACGACCCAGGTTCTGACTGATCAGAGAATGACACTTCACAGATTCTGCATGGAGTCACAGTTACGCCTTCAGATCACCCCAAACCAATAATCCCTAGCACTGGCCTTTCCAAAACTTCTAAGGATGAGGCCATCAGTTTCTTAAAACCATATCTGAATTTAGTTCTTAGCTTGATTAGGATGCAGTCAGTAGTCCACACTTTAGTGACAACCTTTCTAAGCAAAAATGCAGAATAATTTAGGAGGCTCCATTACTACTCTGCTGAGGGCAATTTATAGAAGCTTTAATATATAGAATAAAATAGTTTGGAACTATGATTATTTTGACTTCAATGGGACAGAGTCAGGAGAACGAGTGTTTGTGAAAACCCTCTTTCAAGCTATAGATGAATAACCCATGAATGTATCAATCTTACAATTTATCAGCTCCTTCAAATCCCTCAGAAACTGAGGCACTCAGCATCTCTCTTGTGTCAAGTTAAAATAAATACTATATCAACTTTTCTTTTCAGCCAATTAAAAAACTTCAACATTAAATATGTAGCTAATAAAATGTTTAGTTTATTAAATAGTAAGCTACTGTTCAAAAAAGGGTATTTCTAAAGCCTCTGCTACAATATCATCAGTTGATAGGGTTATAAAAGCACCTTAAACTGCAACTGCAAAACGATTCACCGCCTTCAAAAAGCATGTTCCAAAATGAATGGACTGATGTTCTGAAGTTTCAGTTCTTATCCAGAAATCCTCCATTATGTTAACCTTTTAAAATTGGTCTTACTCTGTCCTTACAAGGTCATCACGATTTCCACCTCTGCAGCAGAATTCAGCCTTTCATCAATGGAGCGTGAGCATCATTCACAGAGCAAATGAATGCACATCGCCACTTGATGGCTTTAGTTCTCATAAACTTGACAAATTCTAGGCTAGTTTATGCTCACCTTTCGCAGGAGAAAGCAAATACGCTCGATATTTCTCAGCCGCTCTCTCTGTCAAGAAAAAGTGGGAAAAAGGTAGGAGATTAACTGGTGTTATAAATTAAAGATAATATATTACAATTACAATGGGTCAAGATCATAATTAATGGCTGCAGGGAAGCAACACACATTATTAACCTGAAACAACAGTATTCACTTCCTACCTACTGCTGCAAGCCAAATGATTTACCCATTTCAGAGTTCCAATAAGTTATTTTTTCATCTGTTATGGGGTGTAACAATATAAACTGGGGATTCAAGTCTGTGTTAGCCTTGAGCCAGAGGCTTCAACTTCTTTTAAGTCAGCATTCGTGGTTCTGTCCAATGGTGCCAATCTATACCACAAAGACTTGGTTGTGCATTTTCAGGTAGCCAGCCTCTGGCTTCAAGATAATTCTGAATGGGAAAAACAACTACAAAGTTGGTATGGCAGCCATTCCTCTAACACTAAGAAGGTGCCTGAGCAACATGTGATATTAGAATTTAACTCATTAGTGAAGAATACCTGAAATGTCCTAGAAATGCCACTTTAAACAACAGATGCATTCATAAATATTGAAAGTCACTGTTATTAAGCACTGACTCAAAAGATGACCTAAGCTCGATTCAAAGACAGGTTTTCTTTTAAATGGCTCATAATGAGAAATTCACTAGTAAAATCAGATTTCACTCTGCATAACCGCATCACTGGAGTTACTGTGAAAGATTCTACAGTTGGGTACATTGCAGAAGGCAGAGTGGTTTTATTGTCCTCAGAAGACTATCTGGTAATATTTTCATTTAGACATGGGAAAATATATTCTGAACAATGACCTTTTTTAAACAGGTAATGTAATATACCAATGTGAGAACCCAACTGCCCCTAAGCTTTTTGCTTTTCAAACATTTTAAATTTGCTCCAAGTTTATGTTTTATTTCTGTTCTCCAAAGAAATGTCTCTTTTCCTTTCCTGTCCCCAAGTTTAAGCCATTTTTAATAAAAGGATCATTTTGGAGAGACTGTGAGGCACTGGAAGCTTGATGGGCACCAGAGAAATATTGTGCCTCTCTCTGGTGTCTCTGATCTAAAAGAGATTCAGAAATTTTAGACTCACAGTTGCAAACATGAGAATGGACATGTGTGGATGTGCCTGTGAAGCTACAGAAAGCTTTTTTGCCTTTAGTAGGAGGTTAAGTGGAGGGGAAAAGATAATCCTCTCAATTCCGTTTAGAAGACAGATGCCTAACTGCAGCTGGCCTTGGAGAAGTAGGAAGTGTATCTTTGAACTATAGGTAATAGAGCGTCAACCAGGAAATTTGAATTAAATCCTCAGTACTGCCATTGGTTTTGCCTCTGATTTCTCCCTAATCAGCCTTTTCTTGTCAAAAAGGCTCTACGCTCTGTCTTGAAAACATTGCGGAAGACACATGAGTAAATATCAGACATTCTTATAGTCCAATAAAGAAAACTACCCCACCAAATAAATGGAATATGGGCACGAGCAACTATGCATAGGGAAAAATGAAAATACACTTGACCAAAGATATAAGAAATACCTGCTAAAAATCTTCCTTTTATGTCAATATAAAAGGCATCAACATGTATACTGCGCAGAAGAAAGCCATCTGAGATTATTGCTTGAGTTATCATAGCAAGTTTCATAGGAGAAAGTCAAATATGTCAACTGATCACAGAATACTTTGCTGCGTTACTGGAAACTCTATGATTAACTTTTTGATTACACCACTAATATGACTGAAACAGGGACTTATTAACTTTTTTTTTTTCCTAGAGACCAATTCCATTACCATTTTAAAATAAAAGGAAATTATCTCCATGAAGCATCTTACAACTTTTAGGAAGAGAACAAATTACCGGAATTTGGTACATATACACATTTCTTGTGTGCGGTTCTCAAGACGGAAAGTAAAAACAGATAAAGTGAATTCAAAATCAGATTACTTCCAGTAAATTCAGAACCAGATTACTTCCATTGAAGTCCTCTATAGGATTTCTTCATATAATTTCTTTCTTCTGTTCTCTTTCTTTGCTTATGAGTTAGCGAACAGTAAACAAGTCTTCTTATTTGAAGAGTCATGTAAAGATTATGCTTAAAATCACCAGTGGTCTAAGCAGTACTGCAAATCCTCTGCTGAGTTATGAAACGAGGTTAAATGGCAAAGTACTAGCTACTGAATCTGGTTATCATTTGTAGGCAATTCAATAACTTGATACTCTGTAGAGATCAAATTCAGCACCTGTCATAATCATTGTAATTCCCAGTGAGATGACAGGAAGCCAAGTTCTGCTCTCAGTTCTGGTGGTACAAATCTGATGCATTTTTAACTGTAGTCAGCTAAATCACCCTAGATTACAGCTTTAATTAACAGAGGAATTTTCATATGCTTAAATCTGGATTGCATTTTGGTTCATTAGGTAAAACTGTGTTTACAGTCCCAGGGTGATATTTAATCTTTTCCATAGCAGATGCAGCAGAATGTGTTATTTACTCTTAAAGCACGGAGAATTTAGGGCCCTGCCATGGGACAGAGAAGTCTAGGAATGCACCTCTTATCAAATCCCTTCAAGCTTTTGACTCATTGATACAGACAGTATGGGAGAAGGTAGTCATCCCATGCTTGACCACAGAGGAAGCAAGTTATTTCAAAAAGGAAAACTCATGCCACAGAAAGAAAAGATAAAAAGAAAGCATTACCATCACATTACATATCCTTCAGTTTTTGAACTTCCGAATTATTTTCTCGCCTCCTTCAGCAAAAAGGAAAGCTATTAGCATAAAGAGTCACCCTCTGGCTTCCTAAGGCTGGCCCAATAAATCAATTTTCCAAACTACAGTTGACTTCACAACAGACTCTACATTCATTTCCACACTCATACTTTCACTGACAGGTCAGTGCATCTCCCTTTCTTTAGTAGCTGTTGCTTAGCAAGCCACTGGTTGTACTCACTGCGTGGACTGGGTTGCACTGATCTATTGGGCTTTTGAAGTCTGTCCGAAGTTCATCAAAGGCAATTATCTGGGGGGAAAAAAAAAAAAAAAATCAAATATGGTAATGAATGCTCATTCAAATCCTTATTTTTGCTTTAGGGACTAGTTAGATGCACTGCCTCCCCTCCTCCCTTTCCAGAGAAAATATGGGAAACTAGCTTCCCCAATACACTCCTTTAAGAACTAACTAGTTAAAACAAAACATGGGATACTCCTACATATGACACCTAGAACCCATTAATCTGTCACTCTGTAAAATTATATCTACAGCCTTTTCAGCATTGTTGCTTTCCAGATTTCCTCCTACAATTTTTTTATCAAACTTCCAAATGACATAAAACTATTTCAGAAATAAATGCATCTCTAGACTTGATGGAAAAAGTCATTAGCTCCCTAAAACATAGAGACGCATCAGATATGCTATTCCAGGTTTAATACATACACAACAGCCCTTTTTTATTAGTTGTTAAACCTACTTCAGACATTAATTCTGAATTAGTATCAGCTGAACTATTATTAAGCCGCTATTCATTATCAAGCAAACCCCTCAAAAGGTAAACTACTCCAGAGCAAAACATGCCCTCCTTAAATTCTGGCAGGTTTTAGAACCTTTACCTCAGACCTCATTAATGGAGACATGCCTTTTGCTCGTGTCCTTTAGTTTCCTCCATTAACTGATGGATTCAGACACACTGGTAATTACTGCCTACTTTTAAAGTACAGCAGATAAAAGTGCCCATAAAAATAATTATGCTTGATAATGTTTTCTCGGAAAGAAAACAGCTGTAATAACTCTCAGCATATTTCACTCAAAGATCTCAAAGCATGTTCTTAACTTTATTTTATGTTTGTGTTCTAGTAATACCTTTTCTTCTGCTTGCTTCACCCAAGGAATGAAAGCTCACTATGACAGGCACCACATAAACACATGTTAAAACAATGATTTCTCTTTAAACAATTTACAACCCAGGAAAGTATTGGTTCTCAATAAAAAGATGATGGAAATACAAGGCAATACGATGATGGAAAAAGATGATGGAAATACAGGCAAGGAAGGAGAGGTGGTAGGGAAGCCTTGTACACTAGAGAGTGTTTTGACTGTCTAGAGCTCAACAAAGGTAATGATAAGGTTGAATGCTTATGGGTAAAGATCAGAGGGAAGCCTAATAAGGCAGATATCCTGGTGGGAGTCTGTTATAGACCACCCAACCAGGATGAGGGAACAGACGAAGTTTTCTACAAGTGGTTGGCTGAAGTCTCACAATCTCTAGCCCTTGATCTCGTGGGAGACTTCAACTTACCAGATCTCTGCTGGAAATACAACACAGCAGAGAGAAAGCAGTCTCGGAGGTTCCTGGAGTGTGTGGGAGATAACTTCCTGAGGCAGCTGGTAAGCGAGCCGACCAGGGGAGGTGCCCCGCTGGACCTGCTGTGAACAGAGAGGGCCTGGTGGGCGATGTGGTGGTCAGAGGCTGTCTTGGGCTCAGCGACCATGAAATGACAGAGTTTTCGATTCTTGGAGAACTAAGGAAGGGGGTCAGCAAAACTGCTACCCCGAACCTTAGAAGGGCAGACTGTAGATTGTTTAGGAGTCTGGTTAACGGGGTCCCTTGGGAGGCAGTCCTGAAGGGCAAAGGAGTCCAGGAAGGCTGGATGCTATTCAAGAAGGAAATCTCAAAGGTGCAGGAGCAGGCCGCCCCCATGTGCCGAAAGATGAGCAGGCGGGGGAGAAGACCGGCCTGGCTGAACAGGGAGCTTTGGCTGGAACTCAGGAAAGAAAGAAGAGCCTACCGCCTTTGGAAGAAGGGGCAGGTGACTCCGGAGGACTACAAGGATGTTGTGAGGTTACACAGGGAGAAGATTAGAAAGGCAAAGGCTCAGCTAGAACTTAAACTGGCCACCACCGTTAAAGATAACAAAAAATGTTTTTACAAATACACCAGCAACAAAAGGAGGGCCAGGGAGAATATCCCTCCTTTGTTGGATGCGGAGGGAAACTTTGCCATGAAGGGTGAGGAGAAGGCTGAGGTACTTAATGCCTTCTTTGCCTCAGTCTTTAATAGTCAGACTGGTCAGCCTCCCGGTTTTCAGGCCCCTGAGCTGGGAGATGGAGATAGGATGCAGAATGAAGCCCCAGTTGTCGAAGAGGTGGCAGCCACCGACCTGCTCCTCCACCTGAACGCTCACAAGTCCATGGGGCCAGATGGGATCCACCCGAGGATACTGAGGGAGCTGGCAGAGGAGCTTGCCAAGCCACTCTCTATCATTTATCAGCAGTCCTGGTCAACTGGGGAGGTCCCAGACACCTGGAAGTTAGAAAATGTGATGCCCCTCTACAAGAAGGGCCAGAAGGAGGACCCGGGGAACTACAGGCCTGTCAGCCTGACCTCGGTGCTGGGAAAGGTCATGGAGCAGATCATCTTGAGTGCCATTACGCGGCACATGTGGGACAACCAGGGGATCAATAGGCTCAGCCAACATGGGTTTATGAAAGGGAGATCCTGTTTCACTAACCTGGTCTCCTTCTATGACAAGGTGACCCACTTAGTGGATGAGGGGAAGGCTGTGGATGTTGTCTACTTGGACTTTAGTAAGGCCTTTGACACTGTCTCCCACAGCATTCTCCTGGATGAGCTGGCTGCTCACAGCTTGGATAAGTGCACTCTGCGCTGGGTTAAAAACTGGCTGGACGGCCAAGCCCAGAGAGTAGTGGTTAACGCAGTCAAATCCAGTTGGCAGCCGGTCACGAGTCGTGTTCCCCAGGGCTCAGTGTTGGGGTCCTGTTCAGGCCCTGGCTCAGGGTCCTGTTCAATAGCTTCACTGATGATCTGGATGAGGGGACCGAGTGCACCCTCACTAAGTTTGCAGATGACACCAAGTTGGCCGGGAGTGTCGATCTGCTGGAGGGTAGAAAGGCCCTACAGAGGGACCTGGACAGGCTGGATCGTTGGGCTGGGGTCAAGCATATGAGATTCAACAAGGCTAAGTGCCGGGTCCTGCACTTGGGTCACAACAACCCCATGCAATGCTACAGGCTGGGGGAGGAGTGGCTGGAGAGCTGTCTGGCAGAAAAGGACCTGGGGGTGTTGGTTGACAGCCGCCTGAACATGAGCCAGCAGTGTGCCCAGGTGGCCAAGAAGGCCAATAGCATCCTGGCTTGTATCAGGAATAGTGTGGCCAGCAGGACCAGGGAGGTGATGGTACCCCTGTATTCGGCACTGGTGAGGCCGCACCTCGAGTGCTGTGTTCAGTTTTGGGCCCCTCACTACAAGAAGGACATTGAGGTGCTGGAGTGTGGCCAAAGAAGGGCAACGAAGCTGGTGAAGGGTCTAGAGCACAAGTCTTATGAGGAGCGGCTGAGGGAGCTGGGGTTGTTTAGTCTGGAGAAGCGGAAGCTGAGGGGAGACCTTATTGCTCTCTACAGTTACCTGAAAGGAGGTTGTAGCGAGGTGGGGGTCGGATAGAACACCTCTCCTACAGAGAGCTGGGGTTGTTCAGCCTGGAGAAGGCGGCTCCGGGGAAACCTAATTGCAGCCTTTCAGTACTTAAAGGGGGCTTATAAGAAAGATGGGGATGACCTTTTTAGCAGGGCCTGTTGCGATAAGACAAGGGATAATGGTTTTAAACTAAGAGAGGGTAGATTCAGACTAGATATAAGGAAGAAGTTTTTTACAATGAGGGTGGTAAAACACTGGAACAGGTTGCCCAGAGAGGTGGCAGATGCCCCATCCCTGGATACATTCAAGGTCAGGCTGGACAGGGCTCTGAGTAACCTGATCTAGTTGAAGATGTCCCTGTTCATTGCAGGGGTTTGGACGAGATGGCCTTTAAAGGTCCCTTCCAACCCAAACTATTCTATGATTCTCTGACATGTTGCAGCATTCCTGCTGCCTAGCTGTTCAAAAAATAACCAACTGGGTGTCAACACAGACATGCTGTATAGGTAAAACACATTCATTTTACAGATATGGGACGCAGGAGCAGAAATCCTGAAAATGACCTATCCATGACTCGTATAATAATCTGGTGAGAGGCTTGAGAATAAAACGTAGAGCTACAATCCACAAATCTAAGCATTACTCCACATCCCACCCTAATGGTGCATTCATCACACTGAAGCACATTTGAAATCAAAAGTGCGGCATTTTACAGGAGCACTCTACAGAATTCAATCTATTCAACTATGACAAGTCAAAGTGCCAGAATAAACCACAAAGGGAACTATAAAACGTGATTATAAGTGAAGCATTTCTCCCCATGGATGCAGTATCTCTACAAGTTAGGAATTAGATCTGCAATGGATGTTTAGACTAAGGTAAAAGAGCAAATAACAGAAACCGTGAGAGGGTCAGAGTACAACTGTGAAGAGTAAGGCTTATGACACCTCTATATTTAATACTTCTTGAACAGGTCTTCATATTCTCAATCTGGGCCAAACATTAAAGAGGGTAACAACCACGCAAGTCAAACGCACACGCTTCTGTTTGTAACTGGATATCAACATGAGCACTGACTGGCAGCATTGACAGAAAGGGAGAAGGATGGCCCTGTAACAGGTAAGAGAGTTGCCTCTGTTCATAGCTGTGCCACTGATTTACTTTGGGATCCTGTGCATCTCCCTTAAATTCTCTTTGCCTCACTGCACTAGTACTTACAGATGTAGCTTTAAGATAGAAAACTGTTATGAGCTTTGAGTGACAACTGTTTTTAATAATGTACAGCGGTAACAGCTTTTTTTCTGTTGTAAATGTAGAGATGAGCTGAAATTTCCTTAGGGGGGAAAAAAAAAAAAAAAGAGTGAATGCGCTGTGCTCTTCCTTTTGGCAGTCAGTAACAGCAACCAGGAGTTTGAGAATCATGAAATGACAGCCAGTACAAGATCCAGCTCATGCTGTGAGGAAAGCCTGGTCTGAGACAACACCACAAGGAACCCAAATACTGGAATCATAAGATGGACCCCCTTCGAGAAGTCCAGGAAAGCCTCTGAAGATTCACTGAACACAGAGATAAGATGATAACCCTGAAGCCTGTTTAGATGAAGAACTAGGTCGCTCTGAAAAACAGAACCATTAAGGCAGGGCTCTCTTCAGCTAGCCTTAACTAATGCAGCTAAGTCTTGAAGAAAACCTAAATCACAGTTTGGAAAAGAGCTAAGCCTCAAATATACTACACATTTAATTTCCTCATTTTTTGCTTTCTCTTTTTTTAACCAGCATTCCCAACTCTGTAGTCAAAACCTACTCTTTATTTGCTGGCACGTAACTTATTTTATGTTATGATTGCATTATATCTAAGTGCATCAAAACAAATCTGACAGTATTAATAGTACACTGTGTTCATGGAATCACTAAGTGTAAACACAATAGTCTCACTGACAAACCGTTTGGGATGCC
Source organism: Nipponia nippon (assembly GCF_047370975.1). NCBI lineage: Eukaryota > Metazoa > Chordata > Aves > Pelecaniformes > Threskiornithidae > Nipponia > Nipponia nippon. Next base: position 20,195,263 of record NW_028262358.1, read on the forward strand.
TGCAAATTATGACAATGTTAAAAGACATTCCTGCTACACCTGCAAGAAACAGATTGAGGTCTGGTATCAAGCACACAGGATGGGAGGAAAGTTTCTTCAGTAAAAGTTTCAGTGTCTCTCTGTAAGGAGGCTGACAGAAATAAATCCTCCTCAGTTCTTAATATTTTATTTCATAAAAGTTCCATAATAGTTTATATTTTGTTAACTCCTCAGGAATAGAAATCCAGTGATGACATGAAGATACCTATTTTAATTTATGAAAAAGCACATTCCTATTTCTCAGTCACAGTGAAAAGCTTGAAAGTGTAACACGAGGCAGGCTCACAATTAGAAGGAATATAAAGAAACTCCCAAGGTTTTTTTGCGGCATGTTTTTTTGTGTTTGTTTTTTTTTTTTTAATCTCACAATTCTGTGTGTCCTAATTCTAAAACTGCAAACAAGAAACAATGGAAACAAAGCCGTAGCTTCTTAAGATCGGTGGTTGCTCACAATACACTACGTAACTGTGCAACAAATTATATTGTATTACTGAAAAAAAGGCTGGGTTGTGCTGCAGCATGGTTTATATAATTAATTAGGAAATATCTTCCTCTTTCAATTATAAATAGTCTTGTGTGGCAGTTTAACGCCCTAGGGCATGTGTGGCCAGTGTTGCCATTTTTCCCTACAAAAAACAACTAACTACTTGCCTCCATCAGGTATTTCACAATGCTTTCACAGGAGGTGCAGTGTTCTGGCCATACTCTAGAGAAACAATCTTCTGCCCATTTATGTTTCAGCTGGATGCAGTACAGCTACCTGCTTCCCATACATCAGCCAGAGTTGCTGAATGCTTTGGAACAGCATCTGGGTATGCTCGAGGTCTGTTTTACCTCTGAAATTGCCACGCTTATCAGCAACTTGACAGAGTAGTTCATTTGGAGGCAAACAATGTAATAGATCCCCGTCAGGGCTCTTCACCATATAAACTGCCATCATTTCACCTTGGTAAATGAATGTATTTTATAAACCGTTCAATATCTTTTAGTTATCCAATCTAATTTGATCCAGAGTGGCAATTAAGACTACAGAACATACATACGCCCAGACATCAGCGACCCCGTCTCTCCAAAGGCCACACAATAAACAGACCATTCCAAAGAAAAATGACTAGCCTCTAGTCACAAAGCTAAACAGATAGCTAAGCAGATCATATTTTGGAAACATGTGCCAGGGACTGATCTTAAACAGAGAAGAAATTTATTTCTATTACTAAATATTAATGTCCTACACAGCTTCACAGAAAGAGAATAATGACCATCTGACATTTATTTAGGAACTTATTTTTTCTTGGAGTTATCTCTTTATTTGCAAAGCCATATCAGAAAAAAAAAAAAAGCAACATGTTTAGCAATCACTTTTATCATTACTGCAGAAAGGGGCCAGGGATTGAATGGGGAAGGGATATTGAACTATCTTCTGCCTTGGGGAATTTTCCCTGTGATTCCACATTGCAAAACATTGCAGGAAGTTTCTTCTACCACTGCCCTAGCCATGCTTTTTTCTGTTGATAGAAAGTACTTGTGGGTGTTACCCACCTAATAAAACTAAAGGTTTATAAAAATACTGGTTGCATTCTCTGGTGATTCACACCACCTGCAAATCTCATAACTCCAAGTGTAAGTCAGCAAGGAGTTTGCCCCAGTTTAAACACATGCTGAACAGATGAGATTGTGATGACAACGTATGTTTCAGTACAGCTACAATTGCAATGATATTTATAAAATTTGTTTTCACTACCCGCACTCTCTGTGCTCATCTCTCCAGACAATAACAGCTTTGAATAATGAAATATTCACATAAGATTGAACTTGAATTTTGTTTTCTTCCTATGCTTATGCACCCATCAAACTGAAAATTTCACCTATTCATGGTAGGCATGAATTATAATCTCTCATTTTTAGGGAAGATACTTTTTTTTTTTTTTTAAATCACTGAGCTCTTACAGAAATATATTTTAATTGAGAATGTGATGTTTTAGGGTGGCAGTGGAGTTGGTGTGGGCGTGAATTCAGTGACAGCAAAGAAGTTGGATATTATTGCTTATTGGCATCTCAGAAAAGTTAGGATAAAACAGAACTTGATGACAACCACGCTAACCACAGAACAGAACAGTAACACTTAACATATGTTTCCTTGCCACCACGCTGTCAATGCACCACAATCCCATCTTGAAGAAACTGTCTTTAATGGTTCATTTAAACAATTTCTCTACCCCTCCACTCTCATACACAGCTTTCACAGCACCCATACCGGCAGTTCATAGGCTTTCTGCAAGTCAGCACATGGACAGAAGGTGGACAGGTTTAGGAGCATACTGTGCTCCTAAACTTCATGCCTGCCCATCAACTGCTGTATAGACATATTCACTGTGTTTAGGAAATAGTGTTGAACATTTATCGTGTTTGGATCATGTTGATGCAAATTGGGTGAGTTACTTTATTGGATTTCCTTGAGCAGAAGCAGAAACAGACAAAACATGTGCGAGAGAGTCAGTCGGATAAGAATGTAAATGACCTGAAATGGAATACAAGTCACTGTCTTGACACGATGGAGTGTGGCAAGCCCATAGAGAGATGCAGAGAACGGTGACATCAACAAAGGAGCTGAACTATGGCACCCACCCGGCAGAAAGCTATGTCCTCTGCACTCACCAGAACGGATGTGGCAACCCAGACAGAGCTCCCACGAAAACACGCAGCCATCCAGGTCTCAGGCTGCAGGGAGTGCCAGAGCCTTTCACTGGTAATGGATGGCAGCAGTGAGAACAGCTGGGTGAGGTGTGACCAGGTGAACGATCTGCTCAGCCTGGTGGCAGAGCTACAGGAGGACGTAGAAAGGTTAAGCAGCATCAGGGAGTCTGAGAAAGAGATAGACTGGTGGAACCATGCTCTGCCCTCCCTGAGAGAGAAACAGGAACAGCCACCAGAAAAAAAACAAGATCAAGGGGATCCTGAATCCTCCCCCCGCCAGGCTGAAGGCAGTAGCTTAAAGGAGAGGAGTGAATGGAGGTAAATCCATGCTCGGGGTGGCAGGCGAACCCCCTCCTTGCCCACCTCGCCTTCCCAGGTGCCTCTGTACAACAGGTAAGAGGCTCTGGATGTGGAAGGCCAGTCAATGGATGATGTGGATGATGGTCCATCTACAGCAGAGGTGCCGCCAAGGTCAGAAACGCCTACCCCCCTGTATCACAACCACCTCCACGAGGAGAAAAAGATGAGTTATAGTTGTAGGTGACTCCCTTCTGAGGGGAACAGAGGGTGCAATATGCTGGACAGACCCTCCTCTTAGGGAAGTCTGCTGCCTCCCTGGAGCCCGGGTTAAGGACATCACTAGGAAACTTCCTAGCCTGGTACGGTCCTCAGACTATCACCCATTACTGCTCTTCTATGTGGGTGGCGATGAAGCCGCAACACGTAGTCCAAGGGCAATCAAAAGAGACTTCAGGGCCTTGGGACAGTTGGTAAGGGCATCTTGAGCACAAGTTATTTTTTCCTCTCACCTTCCAGTTGCAGACAGTGACATTGAAAGAAACAGATGCACCCAGTCTATCAATACATGGCTCCGTGGCTGGCGTCACCACCACAATTTTGGATTTTTTGATAATGGGATGGCCTACACGGCACCAGGCTCACTGGCATTGGATGGCATTCACATTTCTCAAAGGGGGAAGAGGGTCTTTGCTCATGAGCTAGCAGGGCTCATTGACAGAGCTTTAAACTAGGCTTGAAGGGGGAGGGGGATAATATCAGGCTTGCCTGTGACAAGCTGTGGGATGACACACCAAGGTTAGAGGGATGGGGTGCTAGCAAGCACCCTCAGCCTGTTGCTCCAAGATGTGCTGGCTACACTGCAGCACACGAAGTCCTACAGAGATGAGCTGGGGCTCCTGAGGTAATAGGAGCCAACAGGGAAACACCAGTGAAATACCTCAAAGGAATTAAGGAGTGTTCCTCTAAGAAGGTGACACGGCCGACAGCCCAGCTAAAGTGCCTCTACACCAATGCACATAGCATGGGCAACAAACAGGAGGAACTGGAAGCCACCATGCTGCTAGAAATCCATGACCTAGTTGCCATTACTGAAACTTGGTGGGACGAATCCCATGACTGAAGCGTGGCTATTGATGGCTACAAGCTGTTCAGAAGTGGCAGGAGACTAAGGAGGGGTGGAGGGGTTGCCTTCTACATCAAGAAATGGATAGAGCGTGAAGAGCTGTCTCTGAAGAACAGCCACGAGCAGGCTGAAAGCTTATGGGTAAGAATTAGAGACCAAGGCAACAAAGGGAACCTTGTGTTTGGGGTCTCCTACAAGGCACCCAATCAAGGGGAGCCTACTGACAAAGCCTCTTACTCCAGCTACAGGAGGCATCACGCTCGCAGGCTCTCGTCCTGCTGGGGGACTTCAACCACCCCGACATCTGCTGGAAAAGTAGCACAGCAAGCTGTAGGCAATCCAGGAGACTCCTGGAACGCATTGAGGATAACTTCTTAAGCCAGGCAACAGACAGTCCTATCAGATGCGATGCGATACTGGACCTGATGGTCACCAACCCAAGTGAGCTAACTGGTGATGTCAAGATTGGAGGCAGCCTGGGCTGCAGTGATCATGCACTGGTAGAGTTTGCAGTCTTCAGGGATATGGGTCAGGCAAAGAGCAAAGTCAGGACCCTGAATTTTAGGAAAGCAAACTTCCAGCTCTTCAAGGAGTTAGTGAATAGGACCCCCTGGGAACATGTCCTCAGGGACAAGGGAGCAGAACAGAGCTGGCTGATCTTTAAGGAAGCTTTCCATAGAGCTCAAGAGCTCTCAATCCTCAGGTGCAAGAAATCAGGAAAGGAAGGCTGAGACCTGCTGGTCAAACTAAAGGGCAAGATGGAGATGCACAGGCAGTGGAAGTAGGGACGGGTATCCTGGGAAAAGTACAGGGACGCTGCACGGTTGTGTAGGGATGGGGTCAGGAAGGCCAAGGTGCAGATGGAGCCGAACTTGGCAATGGCTGCAAAGAATAATAAGAAGGACTTCTACAGGTATGTCAGCCAGAAAAGGAAGGTCAAAGAAAACGTACCTGCTGTGATGAGCAAGACTGGCAAACTGGTTACAATAGGCAAGGAGAAGGCTGAGGTACTCAACAATTTCTTTGCCTCAGTCTTCACTGGCAACCTCTCTTCCCACAGCTCTCAAGTGGATGGATCGCAAGGCAGGGACTGCAGGAGCAAAGTCCTTCCCACTGTAAGAAAAGACCAGGTTCGTGACCATCTGAGGAACCTGAACGTATATAAGTCTATGGGACCTGACGAGATGCATCCCAGAGTCCTGAGGGAATTGGCTGATGTAGTTGCCAAGCCACTCTCCATGATATTTGAAAAGTCCTGGCAGTCAGGTGAAGTCCCTGGTGACTGGAAAAAAGGAAACATTGCACCCGTTTTTAAAAAGGGAGGACCCAGGAGGACCCTGGGAACTACCGACCTGTCAGCTTTACCTCTGTGCCTGGGAAGATCATGGAAAAGATCCTCCTAGAAGCTATGCTAAGGCACACAGAGGACAGGGAGGTGATTCGAGATAGCCAGCATGGCTTCACCAAGGGCATGTCCTGCCTGACCAACCTAGTGGCCTTCTATGATGGAGTGACTACATCAGTGGACAAGGGAAGAGCTACAGATGTCATCTATCTGGACTTCTGTAAGGTCTTTGACACAGTCCCCAGCAACATCCTTCTCTCTATATTGGAGACATGGATTTGATGGGTGGACTGTTAGGTGGATGAGGAATTGGTTGGATGGTCACATCCAGAGGGTAGTGGTCAACAGCTCAATGTCCAGATGGAGACCAGTGACAAGTGGTGTCCCTCAGGGGTCCATACTGGGACAAGTACTATTTAGTATCGTCATCACAGGCTGTGGGATCAAGTGCATCCTCAGCAAGTTTGCAGACGACACCAAGCTGAGTGGTCGGGCTGATAGGCCTGAGGGACAGGATGCCATCCACCAGGACCTGGACAAGCTCGAGAAGTGGGCCCTGTGAACCTCAGGAGGTTCAACAAGGCCAAGTGCAGGGACCTGCACCTGGGTCAGGGCAACCCCCAGTATCAATACAGCCTGGGGGATGAAGGGATTGAAAGCAGCCCTGCAGACAAGGACTTGGCGGTACTGGTGCATGAAAAGCTGGACATGAGCCAGCAATGCATGCTCGCAGCCCAGAAGGCCAATCATATCCTGGGCTGCATCGAAAGAAGCATGGCCAGCAGGTCAAGGGAAGTGATTCTGCCCCTCTGCTCCACTCTGGTGAGACACCCCCCCGCAGTACTGCATCTAGCTCTGGAACCCTCAGCACAGGAAAGACATGGACCTGTTGGAGTGGGTCCAGAGTTGGGCCACAAAAATGATCAGAGGGATGGAACACCTTTCCTACGAAGAAAGGCCGAGAGAGTTGGGGTTGTTCAGCCTGGAGAAGGGAAGGCTCCAGGGAAACCTTACTGCAGCCTTTCAGTACTTAAAGGGGGCTTATAAGAAAGATGGGGATGACCTTTTTAGCAGGGCCTGTTGCCATAGGACAAGGGGTAATGGTTTTAAACTAAGAGAGGGTAGATTCAGACTGGATATAAGGAAGATGTTTTTTACAATGAGGGTGGTGAAAAAATGGAACAGGTTGCCCAGAGAGGTGGTAGATGCCCCATCCCTGGAAATATTCAAGGTCAGGCTGGACAGGGCTCTGAGCAACCTGATCTAGTTGAAGATGTCCCTGTTCATTGCAGGGGGGTTGGACTAGATGGCCTTTAAAGGTCCCTTCCAACCCAAACTACTCTATGATTCTATGAAAGTGACAGACTGAGAACAACTTTTGCTACTCAATTCTTATCATGGTATGAAAAGAATCTGAACAAGAAACTTAGCTATGTGGTTGGTGAATATTTGTTCAAGATGGTTGTTCCTCTTCTCTCTTTCTATTCTGGTTGAACTGATCTGGTTCATGCTACCAAGCAACGTAAACACAGCAAGGAAAACCCTTCCCCCTCCATAAGGGTTCCTCTGAGTCAACACCTCCACCATGATCTCCAATGAGAACGCTCATTTGAGCCTAACTGGCTGTTGGTCACAATACTTTCAATATTCTTGTAATACCCTACAAATCATAAGAGGTGTTAACTGTAGAATAATTTTATTAGTGTTTTAGTCTCTGATATGGGCCAGAGACCATACATGACACATCAAGTAATGTAGATGTGAGATTTAAACTGCTTTTTAAGCACTGTCTTCCTCTCCCTCACCAGGACCACTTATTGTTAAATTCAGCACTCACAGCATCACAGATGACTGAAACCAGGTCTGAATCAACCTGACAATCTTCTTTTAAGAACACCATAAAGTGCTGACATTAGGCTAGGAGAAAAAAAAACAAAATCAAATCACTGGGAAAAAATTCTGCCTGTGATACTAACAAATCCTGTTATACGATACTAAACTATACATGAGTACACCAGAGAGCAATTTGGCCTATCTTGGTTCATTAGTGCAGGAAAAGGATGGAATGCAGGTTGTGCTATGACAGGAAATATCTTCTATTTTACTTGCCAGTGCTTAAGTATATTGTTCATTATTTGTTTTCACTAAACATTACTAAACTTCTGATGGGCTGGGGTTTTTAAGGCCCTGAAACCAAGAGCTGGCTGCTCAGAGGAAATGGTGTTCAGCTCTCATTTCATATTGTATTGTAATAAATCAATGTCTTCCTACCACATCTTGATCACCACTGAGCTGCACAGCACAGCTTTCACAGCCTCTGAAGGCAGGAAAGACAGAACTTAACTTCCACTGCAAAAAACACAGCCTCCATCATCTACCTGCAGCCCCTCAAAAAAGGGCATCAAATAAAAACCTGAAGGTACAGTGATGGGAAAACATCCAGACTATGTGCATATGCACTGTATAAACATTCTATAATTATTACTTAAATAGAAAATTAACTTCATGGGAAGAATGCAGGCTCCATTAAGAATATGCACAATGCTTTTAGACCATATCTACATTTCTTTATAACAGAGGGGTTATCTGCTGATTCACTTTTTAAAACACCTCGAGCTGGGTAGACATGCAGCAAAAGAGTAGTTCCCAGATTCCCTTCACAAGTCACTTTCTGTCTTCAGAAGAGGGGACAAAGTAGGCTGTTACCACTCAAGTTAATTCAGGAGAAATTAAATGGGCTAAACACAGAGGCCAATGCTGCACAGCATCGTCGTATATGCTGACAGGAAGCTGAAAAAAACCATCTTTGTTCTAGGTCTTGGGGTTAACTTTCAGACCCTTCAGAAAATCTCCAGATCAGTACAACTCTCTGCTTTTCCCTTCTTAAAAAGGGAATTTTTATATTCTTATTTCGTAGTTACTAAGATGAGCATTTATGGTGCTACTCATTCATGTTCTTAACACTAGTGGCCTGTACCCAGTACTGGATCGGTACCTAACAAAGTTCATGAAGGTTTTCTGGCAAATCTCAGAGCTGCTTCATGTTCAGGTTCACAAGTTCAAGCTGTGACCCACTGAAAGAGCACAGAATTTTTCATCACTGTTACATTCATAACTATAGTAAACTCAGCATTTCAGCGAGCCAGATACCGAAGCATATTGGCTTTAAAACACTGGATCTGTGCAATATTACAAGTTTGCAAAGCTGTTCTCACTCATGCCCCCATGACTATCTTTTTGGGTGTAAAAAGACCTCCAATAAAGCAACGGTTCTTCCTAAAACAAACTACTTCAATTTACTGAGGATCCAAAAGTAGAGATTCACTAATATTTACTCACTCAGGGGCTGGGGGGTACACAGCTGCTCTGTAACCATTATTATCAGTACTACATAAACAGTTCAGAGAAGGAAATGAAGAAATATGTACTGAAGCTGCAGGACTGGAGGATTTAAGGCAGCTGAAAGTAAAACTTAAGCTACAGTTTGACCAAGACATGGAAGTCAAAAAACATACAAACTTTCAAGGCAATGTTTTAGGTCTATTTTAGTCTCCTATTTAATCCAGAACGAATAGCTACCAGTGATCCTGCATACTAGCATTTTGTTAAATAGCACAAGCAATCAGATCCTCATTTTTAGTAAGAAGAGGACTAAGTGTACATATCAGAGTTTCCAAAAAATATGTATCTTCTCTAAATCAAAAGAACAAATATTTCCAACATTTCCAATAAACTAATTCTGAAAGAATTTCCAGACTTACGACAAAAAGCAAAATTTTGTTCCAACACTATATTTTTGCTTTGGAATTTATTTTGGGTTTAGGAAAATCAGATTATATGACATGGTTCAATATTCCATTGTATTTATTTTAAAGAAAACACACTGCTTAGTAGAGATTGAAACATTGTATCTTCCTTTCTGGATTGAAGTCTCTTGTTTGTCCTATAATGAAACAGTAATGCCAGCAAATGTTATTAATTTATTGTCACTTAATTGTCAAAACAGAATCCAGGAAAGGGAACTGGAGAGGACTGTTGGGCTGTCAGCTTCAGCCCCCAATTTCTGCAGACACCACATCAGAAGATCCAGGTGGTAAATACACCAAGCTTATTTTAAAAACAGGGAGGAGGCATGTAGTTTCCCTTTTCACTGCTGTGAAAGTTGGGAGCCTTCTCCTAACTTTTAAATTTGTGGCATAGATAGCACAAACCATGTATATCATTGCCAAGACTGCTTCATTACAACAGCTACTTAGTAAAATGAGAAAGTTTTATTTTGCGGGAATGTGCATCAAAATTGGCACGATTCCAAACCAGTTTGTCTTCAATTCAGCAGAAACTCAATCCCAGCTCATGTTAATTGTCATTCATACAAACCCACACATACACACGCAAATCTTACGCATTACAGCCCTTGTATGTGAATTAATAATAGAGCTAAATGATGCTGGCACAATATCTCTACTTCTTTTTTTTTTCCTAAAGTGAGTGGATTAACTCTTGGGTGTCTGGAGCTTTTTATCCTGATATCTGCCAAAAGAAACCAGATCTAACCAATCCCTTTTCTGAAAAAGTCAAAACCTTTTTCTTGCCAAATCTCTTTAAAAGCCTTTATACATAAGTTACATGTATCAAATTACCCTGCATTATCAACCCCTCGCTTCTAACAGTAGGGAGAAGACGGAAGACCCTTACAAACATGAGAAAAGGGCCATAAATAACATATTAGCACAATAATGAGTGGCAGAGAAACAAAAAATGCTGAAATAAGGTTCCTATTTCAGTTGGGTTTCAGCTGGCTATCCAGCAGGCTGAGCTCTCTGTGGCTGAGGGGACACCACACTCTCCTTGCCGATCTAAGCGGGGACCGAGTCCAAAAAGAACTCTGTGCCTGCTGCTGCATCCCGAGGGAAGAGGTCTCCCTGACAAGGAAGTGCAGCAGGACTTTCCTCTGAAGAAGATTCAGAAAGCAGGGAAATCTACCCAACGAGTCAAGCTGCAGCCAAAGAGATAAGAAAAGCTGCTTGCATGCTACCCATATGACTGCACCTTAACAGCTTCAGTTTGATTAGGAACTGTTTGAGCAGAGAGGCCTGACACAGCTCTGCTCTCCACCCCTGCATCAAAGCCACACTGCAGGAATTTATATATGGCAGGTGTAAGAACTGCCTCAATAGTCAGGAGCTTCCAAATTAGTAATGGAATTCAGTATATCATCTAGAAATTGGAAAGATTTTTATACTGGCAGATATCACCGCTGCTATTTATGAACTTCAATATCCCTCATTTGAAAAGATAACCCAAAGATGCACTAAAATCTGATTCTTCAGATAGCAGTTCAGATTCAGGAGAATGGTGTTAGAAAGCCCCGTAGGCCAGATACCTACAGTATTTGTGTGGGTTTGTACTTCAGATAAGGAACCTATTAACAGAGTTCATAAATATTGCCTGCCTGGTACACATCACAAGCTTTCAGAGTAGTCTTAGCTCCCAATGACATGCACAAACGATGCATTACCTCTGTCTCTTTGTAGCAGGCAGACTACTGCAAAACACGTGCAAGTTTAAACATACATGCCCTGAAAAAGTACTAGATAAAGTCAGAAAGACAAAAACGATCGTTCAGCTTAAACATTACTAATGTTGTAATTTTACATGGATATATTAACCTAATAGGTGAAATATGCAACTCCGTGTTGCATGTTAGTATCAAAGAATAAACCTTTAATCCTTGCCTGTCCTTGACAATGCTCTTTCCCTCGTCCTGTTGTTTGACTGTTTTTAACTGCTTATCTCTGAAACGCAGCAAGTGCTCTGATATTTGTAACAGCACTTCCCCAGTAGCCAGATGGGTGTATCAGTCAATGTCTCAATGTTATCTCATATGACTTAGTTCCCTGCCTTTCTCCATATGATCACAGCTACAAACCTGCCTGGTATTTCGAGTTGCCATATTGGGGCACATCTGCATCCTAATTATATTTAAAGTGAGGCTTAAATCCCACTGGAAGTTGCAGTTACATGATCAATGAAGCAAGGACAAGACATAAAGCAAAATAATTTGGAGTGATCTTTGCACTGTCAAGTATAATTCTAGTGGAAATCACCCCTCCTGACTTTGTTAGTAGGAAGAGCTCTTCCTTCCTCTATTAAAGAGTGACAGACAGCAGTTGCTTAGAAAGATTATTCAAAATTGCATGAATAGATGGGCAACCTGCCTCAAAAGTCAGAGACTTCTATCCTTTTTGTCATATTTTATTCCTTGTCTATATCCTTTTGTTAAACATCTCGTATTAAAAAAAAAGGCTCACATCTTAGTTTTCATCATAGCCGCCCATGTAACTTGGTAGCTTCCCAGACCAGTGTCTCTGAAATGCTGGTTTTGATGAGAACCTTAACACTACAGCCAAATAAAGTGCAGAGAGGAAAGTGAGATTAAAGGTATTCTTTTCTTCTCTTATCTCTCCCCAATGTATTTACTTTTCTGAATACTACACTTATTAATTCACCACATATTAATAAAAGTAAATAATAATAACTAACAATGCCTTGCAGTTATAAATCTCCCTTCAAGGCAATGAAGGCCTTAATAAATGTAAGGAAAATATAATTTCCATTTTGTATACAAGAGGAAAAATGAAGCTCAGAGAAATTAAATGATTTACAGACTCAGCAGCAGAAGAACCAAAGCCTCCGGACTACTGCACCATATAAAATGTTAGGGGAAACAAAGAATACTGTCAGTAGACTAATAACATATGAGAAGTGAAACTATGCATTTCTGTCTGATTATTGTACTGTCATTCATCTCTAGAGTAGAGCATTGCTTTAAGCAGTGCCTTTTTGGATTAAGATTGCAAATGGTTTTAAATCACTCAAGGGTAGAAAATTGTTCTATTTGTCAGATTTCACACTAACAATTGTATGGCATTTCCTTGCTCTACTTAACTTGAATTTCATATGTTGCCGCTATTAAACAACTCTCCACACAGAAATCCAAACACATTGCTCATGCAAACAAAGCTCTTGTGGCTCCATCCAGGGCTGCACAAACATACACCTGAGCACCTAGTCTTCATCTTTTTATTGAAGTTCTTTTGTCTGTAAAAGGATGTTACATTTACACCAACACAATTTGAACTTTTTAGGCTCTAACTGGAAGCTTAAGCTAACTTAACAGTCATGAAAATCTTATTGTAATTTCTCAAGTATTTAAGCCAGATCCTAAGTCTTTTCCAATAGAAACTCCAATATGCAAAATTAAAACAGCATAATCTCCATTCTGCAAACATGATTCAAAAGGCTTTCCTACCTACCTATGGAAATGTAGAGGTGTAAGTATACTACTTTAATTAAACATTGATGAAAATCCACAGAGGCAGGCTCCCTTGCTGAGAGCACACGTGTGCAAACATACCAGCCTGTATAGTTACACCACTGTATTCCCCTGCATAAATAAAAACTACACAAATGAACAAAAAACCAAAAACTATACAGATGGACAAAAGCAGTTTTATTGCTTCAGCTACACCAAATCAGATTTCCAAGTCTGCAGAGAGGTGCAGGAGAAATCACTAAGAATAATTATTTGGCAGTCACCTGAAACAGTCCACCTATTAGTACAAGAATGAAAAACTCCATCCACGTTGTGAAAAAAGACAGGAATTTATCTTCAGAAATACAACCATACTGTGTACAGAGCTTTGAGCGCTTTGAATGGAAAGTTACTCTCTCCATGAGTTACTGGTTGTTATTGCAACATTGCAGACAACAACGTGAAAAAGCAACCTAATTTCTGAATGTAAAGAATTCACTTGTTGTTATTAGTTTTGACAAACCCACTAAAAAAACCTCAGCAGCTGCAAAATTCTGTTGTGAACGCAATGTTCCCAGAAGGATGATTTGACAAGCATCTATTGACAGATTTCTACAACTACTATGAAAGTGGCTTTTTACAATCTTTTCACCCAAGTGCAAGGAGAAACAGTTTTACTGGCTAACAGGATTCTGGACACAGATTTCACTTGCTCACCACAGACACTGAAATATGTTCCCCAGTTATCCTGAAACTAAGAGATGTCAACTGTCTCCTTCAGGAGAGAGACAAAAGTCCCACCTATTCCCCAAATACTGAGTTCAGAGATTACCTGAGCTTGTACCACAACTTTATACCCACTCACTGTCTTCCAGTCTAGACCAGCTGAAATCCAGCCAGGCAAAAATCCGCTGTGCACGTATAAACTGCAGTTCATTAAGAGAAGGAAAACAAGAAAGCAAGCTGTGCAGGAGGGATTATGCTAATACAGCTGTACAGAGCCTGTTTCTAAATAGGCTAATAGTTTTGCTCCCTGCAGCTACAACACATTTCAAAACAGACCTCAAGTGGAGGAGGAATTTTTAAGGTAAGTCCAGACTGCCATGCTTCCTTCCTGCCCGAAAGGATTTCATCATTTTATTGTCACAACTCTTTTTTTTTTTTAAACCTTACATTATTGCATTCAGTACAGGGAAACAGTTCAGAAAGAGGCAGTGTTCTGCGAATCAAATACACCCCTTAACTTTTTTTTCAAAGGGACACAAACAGTTGTTACTAATATTAAGAAAAAACCCCACACTTCCAATTAGCACCAAAACTGGTGAATACACCACATTGTTCTGAACAGAACAAACACTTGCATGTACATACAGATGCACTACTTAAGTTTAATTACATTCAGTGTGATAGAAACGATTCTTCTGCCTCAGTTGACTTAAAAATCATGTCTTCTATCTCTCACAAGAGAACCTGAACTATCAGGCTACTCATTTTTTTGAAACACAGATAACTGTCATTTCCACTGCTGGTATCATGCTACAGTGCATAAATACACATTTCACTGAAGGGATTAGAGAGGCAAGAGACCTACCCTTATTTTACTGTATAAGAATTTTGCACAACGAGAGACCATTCCCGCTAGCACGATATCTGTCTCTGAAGACTCCATGGGTCAATGGTAAAGCCAACGTCAGGGTCTGAATCAAAGGCAGCAGATCCAAGGTTGGCACTCCCGAGTGGTTGTATGTGTGCTCTTCTTCTACCAGTGAAAACTTATAGAGGATTTGACAATGTTTCCCACCAGCCCAAAATTTCTGCACCTTTGTAGGCTATGGGAAATACAGGTTGAACCCCTGCAGCAAAGGGAACTGAGTATAAATCTCCCACACTCCTTTCGACACAAGCATGCCGCCAATATTCTGTCCTGCATATGTTCTCCTCCTCCTACATGTGATGGAGTATTTTATGTGGATTCTTTCTAAAACAAACAGGTTTTTCCATTTAGATAACAAGATCAAAGCCTTTTAAACATTTCAGTATCTAACCGCTTCTGATTTCTTCAGTTCAGCACCAAAACCCCAAGATCAGTTACTCACAGAGCACCAGTGACAATAAAGTGACATGTTGTATCAGGAATGCTGTCACGTGTTAGTTAGGTACTAACTTGATCTGATAGTCAGGACTGTATTGAAAAGCAAACAATCTGTTACAGCGTGGATTCCCACTCACAGCCACGGTTTCAGCAAGCTAAGTAAGGGCATCCTAGCAAAGGTCATACAGACACTTGCACCAGCTTTTTCCTCTGTGCTGGAAAGGATGCAAACAAAGACCATATCTGCAGATAAATTGAACAAGCAGATGTATAAAGTTAGACTAAAGCTTCACCCCTGTTCTTAATCTCCTCAGTGGGCCAAGAGCAAATTACAGGAGTTTGGATCCAAGCTCTGCAGCTGAGGTATTGACCTCAGATTTGTGGCTCTGATTCAGGTAATGGCTAGTGCAGATGAACTGGTTTGCAGACCTCTCAACCAACCAGGGGGAGAGAAAAACAGTATTATTTTCTATCCACCCCCAGGAGAGGCTGGGGAACTCTGCTTTCAGCAGAAGAGAGAGCATTGCTTTGCCCTTGCTTCTCTTTATACTAAGCTCCATACCAACTACGAAAGCACAATAAGAAATGAAACAACTAAGATGTATTTCTCACTACCTCTATATCACAGATTCATTGCTACAGATTTGTACATCTTCCACTTGTATAGGCCAAATTCTTCACTACCCAGCTTCTTCCACACCAAACCAGGGACAGGGTAGACTTCAGCTGGAGAAAGACCTAACACAAAAGGCTGGCCGGGTGCAGAAGGCAGGAGGAAGGGTGGTAGCCTGGTCACATTGGACCAGGTTAATCCTGGCTGGAGGCAGTATAACGGGCTACCTGTAGATGTGAGAGGGTGTATTCTTCTGTCCCTGTTTTTCCTCGAAATTACAAATAATTTCTAATTTACCTCACCTTAAATGTAATGTGCTCCCATGCAATGTTTCTACTTGCCTTTTTCTTCTCATCAAACCTACAGTATGGGGGATACATGAAGAGAAAGACACAGACACATTACAGCCACAAAGCTCCATCTTCATAAATTATTCTCAAAAGGAACTGAAGTACTTTTTCTATTAGTTAACAGCACAAAGCTGATAATCCCAGAGCTAGGAATAAACAGGATGCTTCTGCAAAATAATTTCAGGGAAAGGGTAGTACACAGATGGGAAAATATACCGGAATAGATACAAGTAGAAAAAATATTTGTTCCAAAGGAGGAGGTAAGAGAATGAGATCAAAAGAGATTTTTTTTCCAATATCGGTAAGATAGAAGTCATTGATGAGAGACTGGCCAGTTGGCTAGTGTTGTCTCTAAGCCAGTTTCCAACCATATCACCACACCACAATTTATTCTATTCCTGAGCTTTCAAAGATTCCTACATATTGTTACAAGTTATTATTTTGACATTTTTAATTTCTGTTCCACTGATGCATGCTTGGGCGAAGTATTAACTTCCTTTCCCCCACACGCTCCTTACTTTGAGTTCTCTTCCATTTCCTCACAGGTTTCACGTTGCTGCTGCTACTTTTCCCCTCTCTCATGTCCTCCTTTCCTACCAGCAGTCATTTATGCACATTCACCAAAATCCAGGAAATACATAAGGGCACCTGAGTTCTGTAGCTAAAAAAAATCTGTTCAAGCGTGTCACGTATTACACCATACCCACACAGAGGACTCATTACACAGGCTGTCCAAAAATGTCCACCACCTGAATTCAACCATACCCTCTGGATTCAGGCAGCCTTCTCTTCTCAAATATTTGTCTCTCAAACAAGAATTCCGTGTTCTCAGTCTTCCCTTGTTAGTCCCTTACTCATACATTTATTTTCTTCCTCTCATTTGCTCTTTCCTTCACATCTTTCTCCCTGGACTCCACCTTCCTACTGTCCCATTTCCCTCCTTCCCACACCATTTTTATTCCCCCTTACCCACTCAACAGTGGGGTCCTATCAATGCTGTCTCAGAAAGGAGCCCGCTGTGGGGTGGCTGACAGAAATGCTGCCGGACCTGTGCTTCCTGCCTCCCAGTGGCACAGCAGGAGCCCAGTTGGACTAGCAAGAGACAGGACAAGGGAACAGGGGCTCTTTTAATGCAGGCAGCATAAGGCAGGGATGACCAGATTCAAGATCTTCCCAAGTTTTCTTTCTTTCCCAAAAAGAGGCCAGGGAGAACTTGGAGGCAATAACTCCAAGGCCAAGACACACACACAGCACAAAATGGCCATCAGCCACACAGCTGTGTTTGCAGATAAGGCAAGGTGAAGCAATGCAGCAGCAATGCAGCTGTGGTTGTAGAAACAGGGCAAGGGGAAGGGATACAGTGGCCAGTAAAACGATCAAACCTTGTGAGTAAAATAACAGCAGCCCCAAAAGCATCCTCATCTGTTCACCTATGTTCTTATGAAACTTGTTAGTTTAATTACAGGAGCATGATTAAGGCTAAGGATACATTTCAGCATAGCTCCAAACAGGCCTGCCACTTAAATGATCAGCAAATCAATTTTCTAAAGGATCTGCTAATAGTGTTTATATAATACTGAGCAAAGAACCACTCTGAAGCACATGCAGTCAAACTGATCTCAGTGGAGCCTTCATTATGCTTGCTTACAAATGCCCATTCTGTGAATGTACAAGGCAGTTTATACTTAGATGGTGATACAACGTGAACTATTTAGCCAGAACTCATAATGCAATAAAGAAATAATGCAACAGAAGATTGACTAAACAATCAAGCACTTGAAACAGTGACTCACACCATGAAGATGGTTGGCATTTAAATGCATTCAAAAATCAAATGTCATTCTGTTCAAAAAAATGGTGTTTGTATCAACAATGCCTGGCACTTGCACAGTACCTGTTATCAGAGAATTGCAGGGACTGTAACTTACTAATTCTCACCATTTTACTGTAGATCTTAATTTTTTAAACTTTAGTTCCTCCAGTGATGTGCTTAGCTTAGACTTCTAACTGTATTAAAAAAAAAAAAA
The DNA here is from genome assembly GCF_047370975.1 of Nipponia nippon. NCBI lineage: Eukaryota > Metazoa > Chordata > Aves > Pelecaniformes > Threskiornithidae > Nipponia > Nipponia nippon. The sequence continues at coordinate 20,213,161 of NW_028262358.1, forward strand.
AAAAAAAAAAGCTAGAATATGGCATGACCCACAAAAGCATAGAAATACAAAAGGACCCCAAACCAACCCAAAGGTAAGGTTTTTCATGACCTGTTCTGTTGGTGAGGAGTTGCAAGCAGTGTGCTATGGGACAACTCAATGAAGGCACTATTTCTTCATGTCCCTCACGTTCTGCTTCACGTGCTCACATTATCAAAACTGGAGCTGCAAGTTTGGCACTCCTGCAGTATCTTGCTGAGAAAACCTACCTCCATTGTAAATGTTTTGTGATTTTTTCAGTGCCTTCTAATGTAACTTTTCACAATGACATTCCTAAAATAAATCCTTGCTTTATATAGTAATACTTTTTCAATGGGAAGTGGAGAAAAATATAAAGACTCTTGTCCTGCCTTCACAAGGTGCATTGATGTTCCTCTGAATTTTCCTGGGCACACTATGAAACACAAGGTGAAAAACTGGCTGTACCATCAGACTGAAAGGGTAGCGGTCACTGGTTTGAAGTCTGACTGATGACCAGTTAGGAGTGGAGTTCCTCAGGTACCAATACTGCAGCAAGTCTTGTTTGACATCTTCATCCATCACTTGGAAGATGAGACATATGGGGCAAGTTTGCGGACGACACTAGACGGGGGAGATCAGCTGACACACTGGAGGGCACAGATGCCATTAAGAGCAGCGTTGACTAACTGGAGGAATCGGCCAGTGAGAGCCTCATGATGGTCAACCACGAAGGGCAAAGTCCTGCACCCGGGATCAACTAACCACATAAAACACTACAGCTTGGGAGCAACCCAGCAGAAAAGGACCTGGCCATTCTGGTGCACAAAAGAAGTTTGGAGCACGACTTGCAAGAAGAGACTGAGGGAAGTATGTTTAGCTATGGCAGGACCTGATTACTGCATTCAGTTTCCTGCGGTGGATTAGACAGGAGTCAGCACAAAGCTCTTCTCTGGGGCGTGCACCAAGAGACAAAAGTCAGAAGTTGCACTCAGAGAAACTACAGCTGTGTGAAAGAAATGTTCACAGTGGGAGTGGTCAAGTACTGGAACAGGTTCATGAAGAGGCTGTCGACTATCCACCCATGGAGGAATTCACAAGTCAACCAGACAAGGCCCTGAGCAGCCTGGCCTAACTCTGAAATTAGGCCCTCCTTGAAGAAGAGATTTGACTAGATGATTTTCTAGCTCCCTTCCAATCTAAATTATTCTATGAACCTTTTGTTATTTCTTTTAACAGGAACTGGATATTTCTCAAGATGTAATTACTACCAAGGAATACAGGAACCATTCTCTCAATAAAATTGCATCTTGCACAGCATCATGGTCACAAATTGAAATTTTTTGATGGGAATTTCCAACTGTGAAACACTGGAACAAGTTGATGTAGTAAATCAAGCAGTTTTGACATTCTTCTACCTTAACCTCATCAGATGACTCTGTCCTGTGACTTTAAGTGACTATTCCTTTGCGGAGTGGAAATAATAACAATTTTTACCTATTTCATATGGGAAAGATACTTTTTTCCACAGAAAGTGGAAGTGTTTTCCAAACCATCAACCTCCAGAAGAGTAAGTCTCTCAGTATCCACAGCTTATGACTTAAGTGAGACCTAGTTTCATTGCCTGGCAGAGTCACCTCCAGCTGTCAGCAACACTAGTTAAAAATTAACTGCACTGAGGAAGAGGAACAGGTGAAAGATAAGTCTAGTATCTGTAAGGAAAAGATTCTTATTATCTGCTAAGCTGCTTCTTTCTGAAAAATATTTTGATAATAGGATATTTATGTTGGGGTGGGGGGAATCAACTAAGCCAGAGGTCTGAGGGTTGAACACTAAGTGTGATTTAATGTAGTATGTGGTGGCTGAATAAACAAATATATGTAACGAGCTATAACCTCACGCCTCAGACTCAATCTAAGAGTTGTACTCATGGTCTAATGAAGTATGACAGCTATATTGCTTTCCTTATTAACAAGCATAGCAGTTTTTAAAAAGCACTAAAAATACATTATTTACCAATCTGGATATAAAATCGCTTTAGTAAGTAGATTTTCCAGCTAATCTTAAGACCAAAAAAATATCGGATATGTGACAACCAAATAACATTTAAATAGTTCTCTGCACATTTTTGTGGGAGGCACAAGACTCCACAGAATAATTTATTTTACACAGATAATGGAGTCACTGTGACTTGTGAAGCATCTGGAATTACAGCCAGTGGCAACCACTCACAATTTAAAACCTTTCTCCAAATAAATCTCATCGTGACAGTTCAAGCATACACAGAGATCCAATTTAATCTTTCCACAGCATTTAAGTCTGTGGTAGAGCCCAAAGACTTCTATGACTTTTTAATTATTATTTAAGCATGACAAGGTAACTAAACTGAAATATACTTACTTTTTAATATATAAAATATAGTTTGCTGCACAGCCTGTGCTGCCTGGCCTAATACCTGTCTGTCAGCATTAACGTGACAAACTTCTGAAAGAAAAGTTGTAAGGGAACTGTCAAGCTATGTTATAGCCAGACCAATCTGGTTGTGCTCTGTCTTTAAAAAGAGTGGAAATATCAGGCTCATTCCTTAAAACTGTCATGACTATGAAACCTTCAGGGACAATGTGCTTAGCCGCTTAGAGAAGAAAAAATATCTTCAAGAAATATGGATAACATACAGCAACAGCATTTGTGTTCCTGTTCATCAAACCTTAATCTGATTTTATTTTTAATCACATAATTATCCAATATTTTCAGACAACTGAATTAATGACTCATTAAAGGACAGCACTGAACTGCAATATCTGAAAGAAAATTCAAGCTTGATCAGAAATCTGTAAGGAAATTATTGTCTTTTCAAGACAGGCTCTAAAGCATTGCAAAGAGGTTAAATTGAGATGACTGGCAGCCTTTACTGAAGAGAAGCACGGGTTCAAGCGAGCTCATGGATGTCTTTACTGGTTTCAGCTAAGACAGATAGCTATCCTCCAAATCAAAGTTACAGAAAAAATAAGACACTGATATACAGAGAACATTGATAGACTAGCACCTAGTTTGTGACCCAAGTGCTTTGCTCAACTGAATTTGCTATCAACCAAAGCTTTAAATGATTCTCTTGTGTACTTTTTATGTATCTTTAAAATTAAGGTTGTACAATTTATCAAAAATTAGACTAGGAATTTTATGAAGAAGCCTAAGGGAGTCAGATACCGAATACTCACCAAATTCCACGTCTATAACTCCTGAAGAGCTTTCAAATTTTTTACCTAAGCTACTGCAACTTGAGTACTCATAAAATACAGTCCACATCACCACGACAATACAGTGACAAGTTACAGAAGTGGCAACATCTTACATGTACATAGCATCTTTTGTCAGAAAGCAAAGGCATTTTAGGGATATATGTTCAATAAAATGACATGCAGTACTTGGAGTTCAGTTCTATTACCCGCACTTAGTAAATGAGAAAACAAGGCATAGATAATTCAAGCTGTCTGCTAAACAAAATTCACAAAGCCAACAGCAGAAACAGCACTGAATACAGATTCCAAGGGCTTCTTTCTCTGGTGTTTGCAAAAAAGGATGCTTTAATTTAAAACTAAAAGTCAATCTTAGCCTATATTACTCTGTTCAGTCACTGCCTCCTACTGTTTTTAAGTATACCTGTGAACTTCTGTTAAGTCAAGCCAAAGTCATATTAAGGTAGTTTATCAGGATTAATACTATCCTCACACTTCAACAGAAAAAGGGGGGGCGCATAAACCAAAAAAATTTCCATGCTCTGCTGTTTTATTCTTCTTATGCTTGGTGCAAGTAACCATCACCAATTTCAGTGCACACAACTCTTGTCATGTCAGAGAGCTGTTCCCAGATTCATTTGAATTCACAATTATATAGGAATACTCCAAAAGCCCACCAAATTTGGTACTTCTCAGGCAGGCACCATTAATTTTTCCACTGGCGTGATACTCCCTAATACTTTCTGCCAGTCCTTAAGTTAACTGCTGGTTAGAAAGCAGTCGCACACATTCAAAGATATGCTGGTATGAGTTCAAAAAGAGATGGCCCACCACAGATTTTTTTTTTTTTTTAACAGCAATGTTCTTGGTATTTATGAATTGTTTTACTGCGGTGTTATAAAATGGAACACTTTGAAAAGCTCTTTTCTTAAAGGTTTCCTTAAAATAACATATCTCAAAGCAGATAATTTAATCTTAAAATATTACAAAAGGGAAGGACTCAGATTATCCAAAACTAATGTACTTGAAGAGAATAATAGTGTTGCAGGACTTCACACAAGCATGTCACATTTTAAGTGATGACAAATAAACCACAATTTGGTTAACTTCAGTCAAGTTCACTGAAGACACAACTCAGTGGAGCTACACTAGAAATGAATGTGGTATGCCAAATCTTGGTGGGAGTTCAGCAAAAACATGGTATGTCTCTCTTGTCGGGAGACTTGACATAGCTCAGTTAAATGTTAACAAGAAGCTAAATCTTAGTTCAAAATAGTTTAGGAATGGAACAAAACTGATTAGTAAAAAGCCGTTTATAAAGAAGAACAAGAGCTGAGGACAACAAAACAAAGCATCTGTGATCGTTAGTAAGGAGACCATATACTCTGTTCTTGAGTTTACGACATGATCAGATGAGGATATAAAATTATGTAGTTAGTAGAGCAAATTCTGCTGTTAGTTGTATCATGCAATCCCCCCAAAATATGCTCAGCTGCATTATTCCAGGTGAGAGGACACCTTGGCCAAAACACATTTAAATGATACCTCAGCTGATAAAGCAAACAGAGCACTATTGTAACTGCATTTCTGCAACAAGTCTCGTGCAATATATATTCAAATCAACTGTACTGAGGTATTTCTATGTATTACTTCCCCCCCCCCCCCCAAGATATTCACTCACCAAAGTTCACTAAACATTTTGACGCTCACTAACTTAATTTGAAGACAGTCTCATTTAGCTGATATACATTCGGCTAATATGGCTTCAAATATAATCAGCTTTACCAAACTGTATACTTACGAGAATTCAAACTCAGGGAAAGGTTTTAGGCCTCAGATAGAAAAGTTTTCCTCAATTTTGAACGGACTAATTCATACTGTTACATAAAGTTTACTCTGAACACCAAAAGTGTTGTTTGAAACAGCTTATATAATTCTATAACGAGAATGTAAGGTTTTATTAAATTCCAGAGGCTAGTTAGAAGAAACCAAGCAGAAAGGTCACCATCCTCTGCTAAATTCTCTAGTACTTTTCCACAAAGTGGCATGAAAACATCCACTTCTACGTGATGTTTCTAATATTGTGTCATTACAGATAGAGGTAATACGGTCACTGAACAACCTAAATGCTTAAAACATTCCCATACCACAGAGAGTGCTATTGGTACTATGTAGTACACGGAGAATTCAATTTTTGAGCCCTTTTCTTTCATTTTATATGTATGAGTGAAATGCCAGCAATAATACATTAAGATAAATCTTGTGCATAGTTTAAACAAATGTTTCTGATAGTATCTAATTTGGTTTAGTTTTTTTTTTTTTTATCATGACAGACACCACTGGGAACCTATATGAGATGATCACTCAGAGGTAGGAAAAAAATTATTACATGTTCTAGATGTCTGAAGCAGTTTCTGCATTTTATTTACAATTCCTTTAAAATATTCTGACCAGCTTCATCCTGTCTGCCCCCAAAAAGTACAGAGCACAGGAATGTAGAGAGAGCCTTTAACTTCTTAGAGGAAAGGCATCAGAAAAGCACAGTTTCCAAAAATAAAAATCCTCATTTTACCCTCTTCTTTTGTTTTGGTTTCACAGTTTTTATTGAACCTACATCAATATTAATGAAAATTATACCTCATCTGACTTCCCAGCAGAAAGAAAATGAGATTTTATTTGATCCACTGTTAATTCATTCCAGATAACTGCCCAAACCTCTGCTAGCTTCAGGTTAGAACAATATGAAGTCCAAATGCTATAAGCTTTTTCTTGTCCTTTAAAATAATTTACAAAATATAAATTCTCTTTCAGTCTTAGAACCTCAGAAATCTTTCAAAGTGATGGGATGCTCACATTAATCAACAATTTATTCTTAGTAACCAAATGTGTTTGGTTTTTTTTTAAAAAAAAAACACACTTAAAAAGCATTTTAACAGGAAAATATAATTATTAAAATCCTCCACTGCCCTTATGAGAACCTATTTAAAATATATCTACTGTCCCTTACAAGTATATTACAGTGAGAAAAATCAGGTCACAGGGAAGAAGTTTTCCTTCTTGGGAAGATTTTTACAATGAGATATTTAAGGTAAAAGAAACTCCTATGACTCAATACATAAGCCACATGTTAGACTACATTTTAGAAGAAATAAGAAACCAGATTATAATAGTTCTTATAAAAAGGATAATAAAAACCCTTGTGTTTTGTATATGTGGGTAACAGGTATGCTTAAAAGCTTATTCTGGCAGGGTGTTAAATCTGTTATTCTATGACCTTCACAAACCATGTATTTAATATAATTATCATCTATTTATAAGAAGAGATGGTACCAATTCTTGCTCTGTTGCAATAGAACAGCATTTCCAGCCATTTTCGATTTCAATCCCTCAACAACTTTTCAACAGATGTAAGAAACACGCACCAAAAACATAAGCCTATTGACAAAAGGTTTCCTTTCTTAGTTGCCTTTTATGGACCTCTACAAATAATGGATTGCTCTCCATGAGTTTACAGACTGAAAGTTGAAAAATGGTTCACTAAGAGTAAATTTGCAGTAACTACACTAATTTATGGAAGAATAATTTGCCCCATTTGCTAGAAGTACTATATATCTTCAGACAACAACAGCTTCAGTCCAGGAGAAAGACAACTGGTGAAACACGCTAACAGACTTCAAATATATTAAAAAAAAAAAAATCATTAAAATTGTGATAGTAATGAAGGAAATAATTGTTTCATTTGTAGCAAGACATTCAGAGTAGAACACACTTTTAACTCTAAACCCTTTGAAGAAGCTGTAGAATTCTCACTTTTGGGGACCGAAAGGTTTTGGGGAAGAGGAAGGAAGAAAATATGAGTAATCATCTAAATTTTACTACTCCTTTTTTCAGAGAACAACAGTGCAGTAGTTGACTGCTAGAAACCCTTTTCAGCCTTGCAGTACTTGACATGACTACAATACTTGGCATTACCATCTTTTGTGGTTTCATTAATAAGAAAAAACTTGCAACTGCACCATTAAAAGTTCAAAATAATGTGATCTCAAAGAATTCTCACAACAGAGTGTTCTGTTTCACACTTCTAATATGCTTACATACAACTAAGCTAGCAGTTTTACCCTTGTTTCAATAAAAATAAATTCTGTATCTACCTTGCTTGCTAGTTGAAGGAGGGGATTTTTTATCTTACTCTGTCAGGTATCTGTAGCGGCATTCAGGAGACTTGCTCTATTTTTCAACTTACCCTGTTCCACCCTGAATGTTTACAGCATGGAGTTATTTGTGTAGCACACACACACACACAGCATAAATAATTCCAAAATATGTAACCTTCTCAAAGAATTGCAAGTTATGCATAATTTCACCACTGCAGAAATAAACACCTTCCAAGCCACACGCTTATCCCTACCGCAGCCACCCAGTGCACAGCGAGCAATGAGCACCACCACTTCCGAGTGAAGCTAATGACGGTGGGCTCAAACGTCCAGCTCATGCCTGACGAGGGTGAGGAAGTTTCACATCCAAATCCAACGGTTAAAAAAGTTATTAAGGCAGTAATTACTGAAGGGAGAACAACCCAACCGCTTCTTCAGGTACGGGGCGGTTTCTCCCTCGCGGCGCTCTATCCTCGGGCAAGGAAGGCAGTTGTTCTCTCCTGGAAGATGCCCTGCGCCAGCACGGTCGGTGCCAGAGCCACGAGTACCTTTCAACTCCGCCAAAGCCACCAGCGCAGGGCGGTCTCCACACGCACACGGCTGGGGCACCGTTCAGGCTGCAAGCGCTTCCCAGAGCCGCGGACGGGCAGGTACAGGATTACAAGCTACCACAGAAGCACTGCCATTGGTCTTTACGCTTGTAAAAACTTAATCAATACAACAACCCACGCAGAGGTTTCACGGCGCGGTCTGTCTGTCACCCGAGGGGCGGACAGGCGGGGGAAGCGCGGGAAGCGCCCGCTCCCGCCGCGGGACGCCGGCGGCGCAAGCCGGCAGCGAGCGCTTCCCAGCCCCAGCCCCAGCCGCAGCCCGTCCTGCCGCCGCTCGCCCCTCACGGCACGACCCCCCCGGGGCTGGAGCCGTGGTTAACCGTCTCCGCGGGCGGCGGAGGGGCCGGGGGTGTCGGGGTACTCACATGCCAGATGGCGAAGAAGATGAGGGCGGCGCAGAGGACCAGCGACAGCATGTAGCAGAAGGCGGCGAAGGTGAAGGCCATGGCGGGGAGAGCCCCCCCGCGCCCCCCGCCGCCGCCCGGGGGGTCCTGGCGGGTGACCGGGAGAGCAGCGACCCCCGAAATCCCAGCGGGGAGAGCGGCGAAGGGACCGGGCGCCCTCACGGCGGAGGGCAGCGTCACACACACAGAGAGAGCCGAGCCGGGACGGGCAGGCAGCGCGGCCGGGCGGCCGCCGCGCCCCTCACAGCCGCGCCCTTCGCTCCGCCGAGCCCGTCCCGACCCCCGCAGCGCCGTCAGCGTCTGGGGTGCCCGGCCCGGCCCCTCCACCGCCGCCGCCGCTCTCCCCTCCCCGCCGAGGCGCGGCGGTGGGCGGCCCCCGCCGGCAGGGCGCCCCCGAGGGGCGGGTCCCCTCAGCGGGGGCGGCGGCGGGGGCTCTGCGGCGGGGCTGGCGGGGCGGCGTGCTCCGGCCGCCGCTCGCCGTCAGGGCCGCACGTTTCTGACTGAAATCCTGTGTCACGACAGCGTGAGAGGAACGAGCGTAGGCTGGGATCAGTTTAGGCCAAATCCTGAAACGATAATTCTGTGCCCAAACTTGAAGTGCTTTTTTAATTTTTTTTTTTTTTTCTTTTAGGATCAGGTAAATCTGGTAGGAGGAGGGCAGGAGCTCTCTTAGAGAGGAGGGGTGAGAGTTGCCCCAAGGTCCAGGTGCCTCTGCCTCGCCAAGGAGTTGAGCAAGCCCAGAGGAAGGCCGAGCCTGGGGAGGCCAGTGCTGGAGTGTCCGGAGAAAGAGGGGACAGAAACCGAGCCTAGGAGCTAATGAGTAGCTCCACAAAGTAGGATCAGTCCATCCTTTCCCACTAGATGAAAAGGATAGTCCCTGTTAGAGTGAATAAAGACAAACCGTTCCTAAATGCCACAAATTGGGTGAGGACCATTGATGACTTTCAGGTATATGCGATACCCAAATTGCTGAAGTACATCTTTAAAATAAGGAAGGAAGGGTAAGCCCCTGCCTTCTTACCCTGCCTTTAACAGCATCCATAGCGTCTCCAGACATGACTTCGCTATTTCTGCAGGAGATCTGTTTAGATTTACCATCAAAAGTTCTTCCAGCTCTTTGGAGCACATCAGCTGATAGAACGCAGCAGGTTTGTAAGCAAAAAGTTTTCAGGAGAAAATATCACAGAACCAGCAGAAGTCCCATTTAAAAATATTCTGAAAACCATGGATGAAAGCTATATATTTGAAATATCCTTACAAAACTTAAAAAGAATTTCAGTTCACAGCATTTTTTCTATCCTTTTATGGATGGAAGGGGGTTCAGTAACAAAACTATTTAGAAATTTGCCAGTGGTCACCTGTGAAAAGTCAGACTTTGTGGTACAAGAGATCATCATTTCATCAAAGTCAAGTTTAGTACAAGCTTTCTTTTTCAATGTTTACAATATATTTTTGTTTAAAAAGATGGTATATTATTTTTAACATAATATGCACTTTTATCCTGAGGAAAGAGTGCTGATTTGAGTCAGGAGTCAAGGCCAGTAATTAATAAACCAATCAGGAATAAACTGATGGGTGTAACCTTTTATAATCTAGCTGCTCCAGACTGTACCTGTGATTTGATGCTTTAATTAAGAAGGACAGAACACGGCAAATATGCTGTCATACAGGGATGCAGTAAATGCATTGTAATTCTCTGACCTTTTAATTCTTTTGTATCTGAAATCCTGCAGAGCATATGCTTGTGAAAGTAAATGGTTTATTCATAACCACGCATTTTGAAAAGAGTTGTAAATGAGGTACAGAAGAAGTCTTTGGATTTATTTATTTTTATTTTGCCATGGTTACTTTAATATCTGGATATATATTACCTAAGTTAATACCTATGTAATTACCTATGTTTCAACACAGAAAAACTGATGCTTCCAAGAAAACCAAAATAAAACATTTCTTTCTGGAGCACTTAAATGTATACATACTTACATGTATACTGACATACACACATATATACACCTATCTATAAAAATATACTGTAGGTATCACAAAAGACAGAAGTGGAATCAACCATTAAATCTCAGTTCAGCACTATACTCCAAGGTAAATATTCTGTTTTTCACTGTCTCTCATCTTCATTTACATTCCAGCTATGCATCTGGAGCTCTTCAATGAACACACAGGCAAAATAGTTGTTTCTCATGTTGCAAGGAGACAGTTCCACAGCCCAACGCTTCCAAGATCACACAGCTTTTCCTGATACTGATTTTGAAACACGCATTGCCCATTAGCCATATTTCTAGTCATTAATCATTGCTAGTGGCTGACTAATTACAGAAGTTTCTGATACACAGTGAAAGGAAAATCTATGCAGATCCATTTGGGACGTTTTTGTCCTACTGTCGTCGTCTTACATTCTACCACGGGGATACCTTAAGTATCCTGAGGTGTTTAAGTGATGGAAGGCGGTGGAAAGATTTATGCTTCACTCAGTACATCTCTAAGATTTGTCTCAGTAATCACTAAAAAGTCTTCCTTGCCTCCATCTCGTTACAAACTCATTACAGCTCTCTGTGGCATGAGGACCTCACAGCAGGGAGCCGTTCCTTTGTCATTTCCGAACGAGACTACTGCAAACCGCGGCATCTGAGGCAAAAGGTGAAAATAACATGGATGTGCCTGACCCTTTTCTCACTGGTTTAAGCCTCTGTGAACACAGCAGGACATCAGCCTGTCTATTAGCTCCCCATCCACTTCTAAGGTCTTGGTCCTAACCTTCAAATGAACTGATGGATCTGATCGTAGCTGCATGAGGAATTACAGTCCAGCACCCAGCTGCGCTCCTTTTTGAAATAACACGTATCACAGAGGCCAGAACGGAGGGTGTGGGAGCTGAGGATGCAGCATTATCAGCTGAAGGGATCTGGAACAGGCAAACCAGACAAATATGGAGTATAACCACGTTTAGAAAAAAACTGTTGCTTTCAAAACTTATTTTAATGCTTCTTTTCCCAAAGTAAACAAAATGACATCCACACATTGAGACACACCTGGGTTTCTTTTCCATTACTAGAAATAAAAGGCCTAGAGGTTCTGTAGCAGTCCATTGGCAAATGCAGCAGTCCTTGCTCTCTGGTGTTCAGCAGCTCGTTTCAGCAGCTGCCGTCTCAGATTTAGCACCTCATCTCTTTCCTTCGGCTGTCTTCAAAATTTCGCAAATGCTCGTGCTTCCTCCAGGCCGTGTATTCCCAAGCCATTCCCAGAAGGAGCTGCTGTTCTCACCCTGCGGCACACACCTGGAACCCAGGAATGCAGCAGCAAAAATTATTCAGAACACTGAAGTATGAAGATGAATTTCAGACCAAGTAGAAAGTCAGTAAGAAACGGAAAGTGAATTCATGTTCAGATTGATTAAAATAATGGTTTGTGTTCTCTCCTCTCATCTTTAACCAGGGGCTGTTTCTTTTAAATGTATTTGCTGACGGGTCACACAAGGTACTTCAAGCTTAACAATACTTCCTAGCACAAGTTTTCACGTGAACTGGTTTTGTAGGCTGTATCCCACAATACACACAAACAGATCATGACAGTGCGTTTGTAAAACCGTCAGAGAAATGGTTTTTACAAAAGACTGTAAAGGTCCTTGCTTTACTTGAGCTTAAATTGAGCTTGAGATTAAATTTAGGAAGGCTACAGTTACCACTGAAGCTTATTTTGTGTTTTGAATTTGTTGTTTGTAAGCAGAAAGTATTTGTCTTTACCATGCATATTTATTGGAAAATATGACTGCAGGTTCCGGAAGGAATTAGAGAAACAAGCAAACCTTTTTTTGCAATACAGTCTGATCCCAATTTCATACAGAGTCATCACAAGAGGACAGATGGTGGTGCTGCTTTTGTACAACAGTGAGGATTTGGGATTTTTTTACTTAAGGATGGCTTTTTGCTTTGTGAGGACCTCTATGAAGGGACCAAAAAAATTGAGTCACTAGATAAACAATAACAAAGGAGTACATCTGGTGAGCAACAGGCGGCCCTCAAAACCAAATGACATCCAATGTTCCTATAGACACTGTGAAAATAGATGCAGTAGCTTAAGGAGTTCAGGATGTCCTTACCTTAGCAGCTCTCGGAGCAACTTGATTTTATATGAAATTACCTTTTGTGCTAGATAATGAAAGAATCTGGAAGTACTGAAAGAAATTTCCAGTGGCTAATTTATAGAATGACATTAGAGATGAGAAGGGACTGCTAACGAGTCCTTTCAACTCCCAAATAAGTACCACAACTGTCTGAACCTAAAGGACAAGTCTTTATAAGACCAGTAGTCCCTGAAGTGAGAAGCTAAAATCACCATAAATCCACCAACAAGGTCTTATAGCCTCAGCCAAGGTGGTTCATAGTTTTAAGATTCATACATTATTGTTACAATATATAGTTTTAAGCGTAGTATATCAGCAAGTGCCTGTTAGAGTAAAAGCCATTACATTAATTATATTAGAGAACTGTCACTCGTTATACTGAGTATATTTTAATAATACAACTGACTCTTTTGTGAACTTTAAGTAATACTAAATAATTAACAATGCTTATATACAAATTGCCATCATTGGGCTTTACTGCTAATATCCCATAGAGATTAATAGAAGCATCTCATACTCTTATGCATTACTATTTCAGAATATCTGCAGATCCTAGATGAAACGACTGTATTACTTCATGGTCAGTTCATTTTCAAAAGGTTACCTTTGCAATAATAAAGGCAAGTGACATTTTGTTAATGAAGTCGTCTTTTCAGACACCAGGAATATGATAGTTCACAAACCCACTGACAATAATCTCATTTTACTGCCAGGCGAATAAATACGCTATTTCACCAGCTGTTAGCAGGAATACTGTTCCCACCTTCTTTTGTAGGAACCGGCTGAATAAATTTTAATTACGTTATCATAGGATCTTAGGAAAGTTTATGTTGGAAGGGACCTCAGGAGGTCTCTAATCCAACCTCCTGCTCGAAGCAGAGCCAAATGCAAGGTCAGGCCAGGTCGCTCAGGGCTTCATCTGGTCAAGTCTTGAAAGCCTCTAAGGACAGAGATGGCCCAGCCTCTCTGGGCACCCTGTTCCACTGCGTGTCTCAGGTCGTCTTCAGCAGGATTGTCAGTTCCCAGCCTGTATATCATTGCCAGGGCTTATTCCTTCTCTAGCACAGGACTTTACATTTGTCCTTGTTGAATTTCATAAGGTTCCTGTCAGGCTATGATCTCCATGTTTAATTATTGAAATCCACTTTAAAAAGCATAGATTAATATGCAATACAGAAATGTTCCTAAATAGCAAAATAGGACTGTTCAGAGCATGACACTATACTGCTTTGCTTCTACTATTCACTTGCCAGGCAATACCAGAATTATACACTATCACACTCCTGCCCGTAATGGCCACTGGCAAAATTGGGGCTTCAGATTTGCAACTTAGATCACTCACCTGAACTAATTGGTCTCAGTAACTGTTCTGTCCCATGCTTTGATAACCAGCAGTACAGAGGCATGATATACATTTTGACTGTTTGTGTCACTGCTAATTTGCTAGCAAATAGAAGAGTGCTTGAGAACAGGGAATCTGGGAATTTTTGTGTTATCTGCAGGGTTAGTGGAGCGATACTGTCAGCATAGATCTCACTGCACCTCTTAATCCCTAAGCTATGCTTCTCCGCCCCATTTCTCCAGCCTCCTCTCCACTCTACCACACCGTTCTTGCCCACTGGCCTGTCTTTTCCTTATCTTCTTGCTAGTTCATAGTCTCAGCCTGGTCCATCCATTGCCTCCCACTTCCTCACCTCCTCCAAATTCAGCTTTTGTCTCCTGGAAGTTCATCAAGACTGCTTCCTCACCAGTGGTGCACTATCTGACAGGATACTAAGCACTCCAGGAAGACAGGATCTCTGCTCTTGGTTCCAGGACAGAGTACCAAAAGCAAGTGGAAATAGCAATTGCAGGGGAGATCTTGCTTTAAAGTGTAACCAGTGAAATGGAACGGCGAAAGATTTTGCTTAATTGCAAGAGATTTCTAGTAACTACGTGTGAAATATTCAGAGGGATTAAAATTAGCCAAAGACAATAATTACTTTTGGCCACAGCAGAAGTCATGTTCATCTTACAAAAGTTACCTCCTTCCAGATGTGGAGTCCTTCCAATACATAGACAGGCCAGGAGCCTCCCATAAATGACTAGTAAGATTTTCAGCATTGGAAAAATAACATGTCTACTTTTTTTTCTATGAACATTTTTCTGATCTGTTCAAGAACTTTAGCCTGGAGAGGAAGCCCAACGTAAAAATGGGAGCCCATGCAGGGAATAGAAAGTAAGAGCTTAACATGGAATGTCTGAAACAGTCTTAATTGCCTTTGACGTTACCTGATTTGCTTCTAATCAATACATGGAAACTTTACACAAGTAATTCTTGCTAACATTCGTTAATCCTGCTAACAAAAAAGTGAATTTGGGTCTGTGCTGGGGAGAGAGTGGGCTCCAGCTTTCTCAGTTCTGAATAACAGAATTCCATCAAAGGAATGAAAATTGAGTAACAAATTTTCTGAATAAGTAACCTATGAAAAATCCTTCATCAGTCACTGAAGATCCTGCAGAGCTAGCTATGCTAATAAGACAATTTGCCTAAGATACGTATTTGTCCAAACACTGAAATAACATTCTGGGCTAAATTCCTCTGATTTTAATGGTGTTTCATTTTTTCCCACCCCTGAGCCTGAAATATTCTGCTAATGTACAAGCCCTGCTGCTTGCTCCCACCCATTGCAGACTGTATCAGATCACACCTCATGGCTCCATCATTCTGAACAGAGAAGCCAGAACAAAGTCAAATAAGTGATGCCCTTCAACAGTTCTTCTCAGAGGAAGATTAGATTCTCTCATATTAAACCAAATGCTCTTCCCCTTTCTCTCTTTATACTGAGACTGCTACTGAATGCTCATCCCTACTGCCCAGAAAAAAACAATCTGGTGCAGTAAACCAAGGTCTGGTGTCTTTGCTATAGTTTAGAAAAAAATCAGTATTTCACCAAACCAACGTATGTGTTCTAATGGAATTAATGGTCTTAGTCATCTTTAACTTGCACGCATAAATGAATAGTTACAATATGGTCTGCATAAATAAGTGTTGACTAATGAATACATAAACATTAAATTATGGCTGTATCTATTCAGAAAAAGTGTTTTCACTTTTGATGCAGTTTTATGAGAGGCGGGTACATCTGTGATGGGAAAGGAAGGGGAGGCTATGCAGACGTACGGCAGCAGGCACTGCAGTGACAGTACAAATGGCCTGGTTGCCGTCAGCTCAGGACCCTTATAACGCTGCCTCCTTGTCCTCTGCCTCTGCTAAATCAGAATCAGGTTTTACTGATCTCTGTTCAAAGGCAAAAAAAAATCAATTGCCCCAAAAACACGAGTTGTGTTATTAGCATATCAATAACAGAAGTCCTTATCAAATGCTGAATTTAATTAAAGATTGCCCAAACTGATCCCCTAAGCTTTTGTAACTTTGAAACCTATTTCTCATGTTATACCAGAGAGAAAATTAAAGCCCCATAAATAGGGATATTTTTAACCGTAGGAGTTATACTAATGATTGTAGCACTCTGTATCACTTAGAATTTCTAGTCAGTTCAGCTAAAGCCTCTTATAAAAACTATTTTAGCATTTGACAACAAGAACTGAAGAATTCATATTATAAATTGGAAAAATACCAGAAGAAAAGGTTGGAGGTGGCAATGGAGGAGTGGGAACATGTTTAGCAAGAAGTCTCATGAGAATGCTGTACTGAAAGATCATTGCTGTTCTAAATATAAACCTTTAATACATTAGCCATCCTGTTTTTAACATCATATAAAATATTTCTAGTCTGAAGCAGAACCAGCAAGACAAGGTGATTCTCTGCAATTTGCCCATCTCTCATGAAGAAGAGAACAGGAAAGGTTTGACATCCTGGTTGGAGGTTCTAGAGCATTTTATACCACAAATATATCATCTTCTTTTGGGTTCTGTCTTCTTTTTCTTTCTGTTTTCTTGAAAAGTCTAAACTTGCCTAGACCATAAGAGTCAGATAATGAAAGTTTAGGTCTAGATCTTAGGTAAATATTCAGAACGCCATCTGAAATACTCAATTTAACTCTAGGAATAGCTAGGAGCAACAGTGATTGTGATGTAGTAAATAAAAATTCTGCCCTTGTTGGGCTTATTTTTGGAAGTTAATATAAAATCTATGCCATTCAGAGTTGCCTTTTTCCAAGTCCGATATGTTTTGTCCCTACTTCATGACTGGTGACATTAATCAGTACAGACAAACTATGCTTTCCTTTGTTAAACCAATTGTCACTTTTATTTCTGAGACAGAAGTGGCTGAGCAGTAACAGGTGCCAGCTCTGGTCATCCATGCTCTCCAAATGGAGCTCTCTCATGTTATTCTTCAAGACCTGACTTGTCACTCGGAACTCTGCAGCAGTTGTTCCCTGGAAGATCAATGAAATGCAGCTCTCAGAGATTACTAGAGAAATGGAAGAGCTAAATGTGATCTTAACTAGTCATTACCTGGGAAGAGAACAATGACTCATGTCAACTTCAGCACGTTAAACAGCCTTTAAGAAACTATCATGACTCACAAGTACTGCACACACACACACACACACACACACAAAATCTGTTTCTCAGTTCAAGGCATTTAGTTCTTCTATAGAGAAACTAAGCTCTGTTCTCCTTGAACCTGCAACAGCCTTACATTAATGGAATTGCCTTGACATCAACCAGCTAATTGATTCAGAGGGGTATATGCTATATATATGTGTTTCTTGCTGACTGGGTTACATAAATTGTTGATCTACAAACTGATGTGAAACAGCACTTAATAGGAATGAACTTTTTTTCTTTCTAACAGATATTGTAAGAGTTTGCTTTGGATTGCAATTTAAGCAACTCTCCAAATCAAACCCACTCTGGGCAGATTTTCTTTGAGGACATGGTTACCTAAGAGAAAAATATTTTGCAGCAAGTATTTAGGGGTGTGGGGGGGGGTATTTTGGCTTCTGAAGCATCCATTTTAGTGACAATAATTCTGTACCCATTGAAACAATTAACATCAGCAGAACTATTCAGTTAAGCAAAGCTGATCAAGTTGGCAGACTCAGGCTTGAAATGGAAGCAAAGATGACATCTTAGCAGTACTGACATTTACAACTCATATTACTGATCTATCAGTTACTGTTGTCACTAATATGTATATATGTATGCTGCCTTCTGAGAGGTACTTTGAACATCCAGAGAACTGAAAATCAGAAAGCATTTTTGCTGATTTGAACTGCAGAAGAGTTTTCCACTGTGATGATCTGAATATGACGAGACAAATCTCAGTGGAGATCATACTGCAGGCAAAGGTAACACACTGGACAGCCCCCTCAGTATTCCTCATATATTTGTTCTGGCCCGGATGAAGAAGCTAATTTGTGATAATTAGGGTGTAAATTTCCAAGCACTGCAGCTTAGCTGCCCTAATTCCCACTAAGGCCACTTTGTCTTACTAGGAGAAAGTAATCTTTCTTTGAAAGTACAGTAAGCTATTTTGCCGTTAGCACTGAAGTGTCTCCAGCAAGAATAGTGTGAATTAGTGAACTGTAAATTCACACCCAATGTGGATTCCTATTCATTTCCTTCTGTTAAAATGCCCATAAATAGGGGAGGTGGCTCGGAGCTGACTAGCAGGCTAATAGATGCCCAGAAAGAAAAAAAGTCTATCACAAAAGTGACAAAAGTCACCGGGAAAATGAATTAAGATGATCTATGTCCACAAATGGCATTACTGATTTCATTTTCACCTTGAAGAGGAGGGACCGTTTCTAGTGCATCCCAAGGAAGCAGATAAAATTATTGCAAACGTGCTTAAGTAGCTGAGTAAACGGCTTGATATGCCTAACAACTAACTACTCATCTGAGCAACTAGGGTCGTTGAGTGTGGCAAGCTGTGCACACGCTGCGTTGAGCCGGACACAGCGGCCAAGAGAAATAGTCCTCTGATGGTTGTTCACCGGACCATCTGAAATAAGCAAATCCAATTCTTGTCAGAAAAGTGTCTGCCTTGCAAAACTCAGAAGTGCACCGAGCACAATGAGATTCCCCTGCTAACCATCTCGGCGGTGCAAGTGAAGAGGAACAAAGACGTAATTACTCTTCTGCTCCAACAAATGGTACCTCCACGCTAACATCCAGAAACCGCACTGGGGAGCCTCTATGCCTTTACCCATTCCAAAATCATCCTATGTGAATTAGTTCATCCTGCAGGGCTGCCAGGTCTGAATTAAATCCAAACACATTACATAGCTTCCAATCCTCTGATTGTATTTACCAATATTCTTTGTTAACAGGTGCGGGACTTTCTTTGAACTTAATAAAAATATGCTCATAAAACACTGACCATCTGTCTGAAGGGTCCTACTCTGTTTTCTTAAGATGTAATTTAACGGTGTTCTGCAAAAGGCACAGAGGGCTGAGAGTTGCGTTGTCGAGTATATTTACTTACATGTTTAGCAACATATTCTTACTTTCATTTCTTAGAAACCAGAGGGAGTGAGTTAAAATGAATGAAATCAAATTCTTGAATTTTAAGAAGCAAAAATAAAGATGTTGCCTCTGTTAGCTAAAAAGTGCATGAATACTGCATGACATGGGCCATTTTTTCCACTACACAGACAGGGTCTTCTTTAAGACAAATTTCAGCTTAGACATTCGAGTCATAAAAACATTAATTTAACTATGCTGCAAGGCAAAGATGTATTCAGCTCGTTTGAATTCCTAGGCAAGGTGTGAAATCAAACTGGAGGGAGTCTCCAGATAAACTAAGAGCAATTGTCTGACTGCATTTCAGTCCAAAGTCTCACCAACCATAGTCGTATAAACTCATTTTATGCACAGTCTCTTTTGTTAACTTATTTAGTGTCTCCTGTCCCTGAACATCAGATGTGAATTCCAAACCCCACAATTTTGGGCCCCAAATCTAGGGCATCTGAATTTACTGCCATATTATATTGTGAAAGTAGATCACCACATGACTTCATATCTGAATACCTGTCAAATTCATAGGGGCCAACAGCAGATATTCACCTTTCTCTCTATGCAACTTCTTAAATGAGATTCTGCTTCAATATGCAAGTGTTATGGTATCTTTATGTATTGTGAAAATGTGCTTTTTCACACTAATAAGTAACATTTTGCTATCTTTGACAGCAAGAAAAGTGTTCATTAAATACTACAGAACATTATAAGACAGTCTGAGATATGCAGGAAATGTCCCTACAGGAAAGCCAGATTACCTAAGGAGACTGGCACATCTTTCCAGTGGGGTTTATATTTTAAAAGTTGCCATCATCTCAGACCAACTACGTATTTGAGATATCCTGAAAGACAGATGAGGTTCCAGAAGAGTAGTAAAGATAAACACCACCTTCAGAAAGGGCAAAGGGAATAGCCAGGGACTGATAAACATTTTGGTATGTTTAATTATTTATTCCATAAGTTTTCTGTTAATTTAAATTAAACAAGTACCTAGAAGAGAGCAAGAAAAAAATAGCAAGGACCAATGATTAATCAAGGTAAAATTGTATCAAATGGAACAAAATTCATTCTATAACAAAGTAACAGGCCTTGGGACAAGGAAAGTAGCAATTAAAGCCATATATCCTAACTCTCAGATTTTGACAGTTTCACATGACACTTTCAAATGTAAGTTAAGGAAGCATG